>NW_009953941.1:600995-628495 GCF_000747805.2 Chaetura pelagica
ATGCCTGCTGTTTCAAGATATTAAGAAACTCATTTACAGATTCTTCTTAAGGTAGTCTGGGGATAGAAGACTTTCCTCTTTTATTTTTATTTTTTTCCTCCCAAAGTGCTTTGAGATTGGTGATTGGCAGTTGCTACTGCCTTTAACTGAGGCTATTAAGGATTTCTTTCTCTTTTTTTCTAAAGAAGCAAAACTTCTATCCATGGTCTCAGACTCCATCTGAAAAGATATTTAAAATGAGTAGCATAAACTATGATATTCTGAGCATTTTTTCTGTTATGAGTAAAAGGAGCAGTTGTTCAAAGAAGCTTCTGTTTATATTTTCAACTTTAGGATGTTACTTTATTGCAGTACTAGTTGACCTACCAAAAAAGAAAAAAAAATTAAAAAAAGAAAAAAAAAAAAAAGAAAAATTAAATGAGCTATTGTTAAGTTCTCATATTGTTAAGAGAGTTCTCACAATACATATCTCAAAAATCTAATTTTCACTGGCTGTTGTAAGTCTCCATCATTTCTATAAGAAATTCATAAATGAGCTTGAGCTTAATCCCACTCTAGTCAATGAGGAAGGTTCTCACTTAAATCCAATGAACAGTTTCTTGGATACACACTTATTCAATCGTAGTATATTTGATTGAATTCTTGCACTTGAAGCTTTATTTTCTGTTACAAAATAAAAGTTCTATAGCAGTTGAATATCAAGATTCAAGAATAATAAATCTTTGAGTATGTCCTGGAAGTGTTACCTGAATATTCCAGTATGAAGTAATTGGATTGAGAGATTGAGTATTTGAAAACAGTAAGTATGGTACAAAATACAGACCAGAGAAAATAATACCTGCATTAGATAATAATGATTCTGCAGTGAAACCTCATTTTTGTTCCTATCACCAGCATGTTCTTCCCATGTTGGATGTTATGCTTTTTGTGAACGATGAAACAAGAGGCTAACACATAAGAAGACTGGTAAATTATTTCTCAGACACTTGGACAAAAAAAAAAAAATAAATAATTGTTGTTTGACATTTCAGTGGGAAAAAAAAAAAAAAAAAGCAAAAAACCTGAAGCCCTTGAAGAATTCAGATTGGCATTTTGTGAGAAACAGTGCTTAGTAGAAGAGGGCCCTTTTGCACCTATTTCATTCCCTCATTTTCTTTCCTGGTCCTGTATTTTCTCTTTTTATTTCCCCTTCTCTGTTTCAGCTTTCTTAGCATATTTATTAACTTCATAGATTTTAAGAAAAAAACAAATGTGGAAAGACAAAACTTTAAAACACATTGTGACATTAATAACAGGAGTTGATATCTCCCATGTTTTACAGTCTAAAGTAATCTTCTCTAGTCCTTAACAGACTATGCTAATATTTTGTTAATATATTTTTTTAAAGTAGAAAAATAGAAAAATTGTGGCCAGATACAAAAGAAATAATTTCTTATTTGCAATCATGATAGCTTCTGCATGGCTTCATGCTTGTTTCAAAGGATTGACTGACTCTAAGTGCTCATTGACTAGTACATAGAAGAACCTTCTGTTCCCGAAGAATTAAATAAACTAAAGAATTATTAATAACACACACTGCATTGTTTGTCCACTAAAATCAGGTTATTTTTCAATCAGGCTCTCATTTAACTGCTTATTTGCTGCATATCTCAAATGAATGATCAAAGAAGACTGATAACATTCAACAACTGCTATTTGATAGTATTCTGTGATTGGTGTTCAGTAACTGACTAATATGATTTAAAGGCTAGACACAGAAATAAAGGTGACTGATGTTTTGAGGAAAACCGTTGTTTTCTGCATCAGGAGGAATCTGTAAAATCTTTTTAAGATTTTACCTACAAGAGCCTGCAGGTATCCACTATATGTTTAGTGCCAACCTATGTTGGCTCTTGCACACAGTGCTAAGAAAAAGGTTCATTCATTGCAATGAATTAGCTTTTTGTTAGTTTAAGATAGACTAATATGATTGAAGACTTAATAGCATGATAAAAAATTCTTTCAATCCCCCTTTATATTTATTGTGTCTTAAGATAGTATAACACCATGTCTTACCAAAAAAATGCATATAATACCAGGTATCTAATTATATATTATATTTTTAATTTGAACATCAGCTGTTTAATGTATCCTCCGTGCTCCCTTGTGCAGCTCAAATAGACCTTCCTTATGTTACACATACAAGCTATTTCCAAACAAGCACTGATATTTAAAGTGCACTGTAATGAAACCTTATTTTAAGAATACTTTTTTTTTGTGAAATCAAATGTTCCAGTGAAAGTTCAGAGCTCTATTACTATGTTAATGATACTAGCAGATTCTAATATAAAATTATTTGAATCCAACTTTTGAAGAAAACAGCTTTTAACAATTTAAAAAAAATATTTCTATTTCATCTAAAGTACCAGATGTCAGAGACTCAAAAACGTGTTTATTTTGATCTTTAGTCCTTCAGAGATCCTTCTGACTCAATATCACTCATCTCTTGTGGAGATGTATTTAGTCCCATTGAGTGAACATGCTTTAAGGAGCGTCAATCTGTGTTCCTCTAAAACTAATGGTTAGGCCACCTGCGCTTTTTGAAAAATCTCAAAGAGCTAGGAAAGAAAAACATTTTTAAAAAACGTTATACAAACCTAGGCATTGCCCCAGGTCAGATTAGGAGATCACCTATTGCAGTTTTCTAGTGCTTGGAGCGGGCAGAGCGTCTTTCAACAATAAAGCTCATAGTAGGTTTCTGTAAAATCCTCCCAACATGCCCTAAAACATATATTTTATGTATTTCAAATTAGACACGGATGTAACTATGGTTATTCTCATTTACTGTGTAAACACCTAATTGGTATAATTCTTAGACATGCTCTTGGACTGCTTGACACAACGCAAGTGTATAATAAAAGGCTGTCGCTTCTATTTTAAATTAAACTTGTTCCCTGTTGTTATCAGATAAGGACACTGCCAGTAGATTTAATTTAGCAACTGGAGGAACAAAGTAGCCTTAAAAGAGTTTTAATTTTTCCTATATTTGTACAGAGCTGACATTGATTCCCATGAAATCCAACAATGACACATTAAGACTTTTGGGGGCAAAGGGAAGACTCCCTTTCTAACATCAGCATACTAAGTGGCCTGCTGAGATCGAGGAAAGGCTCATTTTGCATAATAATGCCATACATGCATTCTGCTGATATTTTCTTGGCAGCATTATCTTAAAGAAACAACACAGATCATCGATTCTACAGTCAAGAACTGAGAAATCAAAACATCTAATAGAAGTGCAAGTAATTAATAGAAAATGTACCAGCAATGATTGAATTTTTCAAACAAAATAAGGTTAATTAATTATTTTTCCAAGATGTAGCAAAAGACAATGTGCTTAGCTAACTTTGGAAGCAGTGGATGTTGCTAACAAAACAATACTGAGAATTCGGTTGTGTTCTAAATAAAATAATTTCATGTAAATATACAATATTGCCACTACAAAAAGAGTGCTATCTCACTGGTGAATACTTTTTTTAGAACTACACTAAGTTTTGGTAAACTGGATGGAAAAGTGTCCAAGCAGAGAGAAAGCTGGAAAAAAAATGTGGAGAAGAGGTAATAGAAATGACTCAAACCTTGGAAACAAGGGACAAGATCAAAAGTGCAAGAGAAACTGGCAAATCTCAAGATTAATCATAGCATCATAGACCCATTTTGGTTGGAAAAGATCTTGAAGATAATCAAGTCCAACCATTAATCTAGCATTGCTAAATCCACCAAAAGTAAGGCAAAGAGCTGATTGGCTAAACTGAATTTTGAAGGGGAAAAAAAAAGAAAGAAAGAAAAAAAAAAGCATTAAGGGGCCTTGAGGGTCATCTAAACTAGAAAAAAAACAAAACAAAACAAAAAAGTTGCTCAAAAAGATGGATTCAGCCTTCAAAGGGAACAGCACATCCACATACACCACCACCACATGGAAATCTGGTTGTAACTGAATTTAGTGAAATTTTTCTCTTTTTTTATACCTGATGATATTTTCAGAGCTAGCCCAAGTTCCCAACACAAACACTAAGATCAAACAGAACTTCTAGTTTAGAAAGTGTTTTTGTGAAACAACTGCAGGGGGTCCAACTGGGGACCCTGAAGCAGCTGCTGCAGAGAGCTGTATAATTAAAGGACCTGGGGCAAAATAAATATATCTATCTAGAAATAGCAAAAGGCAGACGATTGATGTTGAAATTGTGCAAAGATTCTGTGAAGATTGTCTTGCCAGGAAATTTGTTATATCGACTGAAACGGAAGTGAAAAAAGAGCTAAAAACTTCAGCAGAGTTAATACATTGCACTTCATTGGCGTGGTTCATTAAAATGGAACTTAAACATAAAGGCATTACCATTTTGTTGATAAATATGTCAAGTTTACAAAAAGTTAAGAAAAAGCCACCAGAAAAAAATAAAAATGCACCACAACTCTACTGATCTTTCCTTAAAGTTATAAAGCAAATAGAGGAGACAGAATTTGCAAAAAAAGCTGTCCCTTGTGAAATGTGTAATTTTAAAAGCAGGAATTAAATTATAAAATGCATTTTAATGAACCTGTATACTGCAAATTAAAGTGTTGTTGTATTCCATATATTCTACAGGCAGGAGTCTGTTCTGAGACTTCTTATTCTTACTATGGGTTTATTTCAGGAGTTTAGTATTACATTAAGGGAACAAACTTTTTGAACATGAAGAAGCACTTAAAAAAGCAAATTGACAATGTTTCTGTGACCTTACTATGAGAGACTTTCATTTCATTTATGGTCTATAAGCAGAAATACAACTTACCATAGAATTGTTCAATGCTTCAGTTGAAAAGGAACATTATATGTCATGGAAGGATATTCCAGCCAGTGTAATACTCTTCCTTGCTGTATTTCATTGCATAGGCTCTGGTGATCCTAAAAGGAAGAGGCTCAGCATTGCCCTTTATTGGGACACAAGTATTAACTTCAAAGGCTGGTGGGTCCTCAGGGCTTAAATGGAGCATGGTGAACAAGGAGATAGGTGTACAAGGAGCAGCTCCTACAACCAAGGTGCCCACATGGTTTCTTGTTTATAAAGAAAGCAGCTCTAGTTGTAAATTCTCAGTTTATCACAGACTATCAGTTTGCAAGGCAGGAGCACACAACTATGAAATCCCCATTTGAAACATGTGGTACTTCAGTTTGCAAATTCATGAATATTTCAGGTGCTATACAAACAGAGCAGCAAACAGCAGCAGAGGCCTCCCTGGATAGCAAATGTTCTGTAGTTTAAGTGACTGTGGGCAAAAGCAGGGGGCCTTCACATCTTGAGCAGGAAACGACCCTAACAATATAACAAACCTTAATTTAGACTGTTTTCATAATGTGCTGTCAAGAGGATCATGCTGGGTGATTTGCTGTAATGAACTCCACCTGGAAGCTCTGAAAATAGGGGTCTGACTTGTGGCTGGTTACTGTTGCTGGAGCTCTGGTTGATTGAGCTCTGGTCATTAAGTCATTGGATGGTCATTAAGTGACCATCCCAACAAGGAATAACATGTTTGCAGACTGCTAGTTCAGTATGCTATGTTTAATAGGCAGATTGCTGAGTAGACGGGCTTGCTGAACAGTTTCCCTGCATGATTCAAGAAACTTCTCTTCAAAACTAGCTTTCATAAAAGAAATACTGCCACAGCTGTAATGGCAAGTGGAAAAATACCAAGACAAATTGATCTATTAAGGCTGAACTTCAATTCTATTTTAAGCCATTGAGTTATTTTAGCTAGTTTAAGCTACAACACCCATTGTCATTTTCAGTTCTCTGTTTCTGCATTTCTGCATAAATAAACCATTTGATGTATTTGAACTATAATATATTGTACTTAACTGTTAGGTACATATGAGTTATTCTGTGTGTCAAAGGACCATCAGTTTAGCCAAGAACAAATTAATACTTAATGGTACCACAAGTGCTTTTTGCCTACTTTTAAATGTATTAGTTCCTTAATAATCTCATTGTCCGGAGGCTACTTGCCAAAACAGTATTAGATAGAAGTATTATGAAAGGTACAGATAAATTGTATTATGGAATCTGTGCATTATTAACTATTAAAATACTAATATATTTGTAACAAATGAGATATAGCATATTATTTTATTATTATCTATCTATATATGTACATGATTTTTAACCTTCTTAAAATCATTATTCTACTATGCTTCATAGTACAAAATGTATGGAAGAAGAGTAGATTTAAACTGTAAAAATAAAACTGTGTTGATTGTTTTCTGTTTCATATTAAACTTTCAGTTAATCTTCAGTGCGATCATAGTGAAAACACCATGTAGTAAAAATCCCAGTGATCCAGAATCCTACTTTTCTTATGAAATTCATGTCCTGACTGAATACCAGTCAGATCTCAAAATTTTATAGTCAGAGGTCAATCCACTACTTCACACTTGGAAAGTTAGAATTTAATTTTCAAATTATAAGTAGTTAATACCCATTTATATATATATATTACTAACAGTATCGTTGTCTACCATTAAAATAAAAATTAGAAATATAGAGGCAAATTCTGATTTTTTGAGAACCTGAACAGTTATAAAATGAATCTGTAAGGCTTGCTGACCAGACCATACTCCAAACTGAGATATTTCAAAAATAACCTGGAAGTCCATGAATCTCTAACTTAAGGTGCTGTGGGATAATATTTGTCTGAATGATATGGAGATTAAATACAAGTTAAGTTCAAATAAAATGTAGACAACAATGAAATTGCTGGTGTCAACTTTTTCATCTAGGGGAAATAACTGTCATATTTTGATCAGTGCCTTAAGATCATGAACAGAAAACATGATTTTTTAAAAACTGAAGTAACAAGAGATTCAGGAAAGCTGCATAACATGAAGGTGGAAAAACAGGTTTGTATGGCAGCTTGTGTCAGGGGCTCTTAAACATCTTGAATTTGGTCAGGTGTACCTGGAGGACTCAAAACTGCTACAGACTCTGCATGCCAAACTTTCCAATGCAAGTGAGAAGATTAAAATTTATCAAGCCTGAAAATTAGAAAACCTGAGCTCCTTTCAGAAGGCTGACCACAAGCACCACAAAATAATTCCTGTGGGAAACTGTTTTGTTCTGTTTTTAAAAATTATTCTAGGCATTCTAAGTAGCAGCAATAATAATAAAAAAGCAACAACAAAAAACCAAACCAAACCACAAACAATAACAAAAAAAAACAACCAACAAAACACCCACAAACAAAAAAGAAACAACAAAACAAACAACAACAACAAAAAACCCCAACTATATTCTTCAGGCTTGTAAAGGGCATAACATAGAAAAGGGCTTTGACAAATGCTTCCAACAAAACCTAGTTGGAGGTCTGTGACTAGTGGAGTCTTTCAGGGGTCGGTACTGGGACCGGTACTATTCAATATTTTCATCAAGGACCTGGATGAGGGAACAGAGTGTGTCCTCAGCAAGTTTGCTGGTGACACCAAACTGGGAGGAGTGGCTGACACACCAGAGGGTTGTGCTGCCATTCAGGGAGACCTGGACAGGCTGGAGAGTTGGGTGGGGAGAAACTTGGTGAAATTCAACAAAGGGAAGTGTAGAGTCTTGCATCTGGGGAAGAACAACCCAAGGTACCAGTACAGGTTGGGGGCTGAGCTGCTGGAGAGCAGGGTAGGAGAAAGGACCTGGGGGTCCTGGTGGGCAGGAGGACGACCATGAGCCAGCAATGTGCCCTTGTGGCCAAGAAGGCCAATGGCATCCTGGGGTGCATTAGAAAGGGTGTGGTTAGTAGGTCAAGGGAGGTTCTCCTCCCCCTCTGTTCTGCCTTGGTGAGGCCACATCTGGAATATTGTGTCCAGTTCTGGGCCCCTCAGTTCCAGAAGGACAGGGAACTGCTTGAAAGAGTTCAGGGCAGAGCCACAGAGATGATGAAGGGAGTGGAACATCTCCCTGCTGAGGAAAGGCTGAGGGAGCTGGGTCTGTTGGGCTTGGAGAAGAGGAGACTGAGGGGCCACCTCATCCATGGTCACAAGTCTGTTCAGAGCAGTGTCAGGAGGACGGAGCCAGGCTTTGTGCAGGGATGTCCAGTGACAGAAGAAGGGGCAATGGGTGCAAACTGGAGCATAGGAGGTTCCATGTGAATATCAGGAAGAACTTCTTTCCTGTGAGGTTGACAGAGTCCTGGGCCAGGCTGCCCAGAGAGGCTGTGGAGTCTCCTTCACTGGAGACATTCAAAACCCACCTGGATGGGTTCCTGTGTGATGTACTCTAGGTGACCCTGCTCTGGCAGGGGGGTTGGACTAGATAATCTTTTGAAATCCCTTCCAACCCCTAGGATTCTGTGATTCTGTAACATATAAAAATGCAAACTCAGTTTATAGCACTTCAAAACATTGTACAAGGATGGAGATTAATCATTAAAAGAATAATCCTCTAGAGTGAACAAATACTTCTGTATATAATTATTGATCTCTAGAAGTTCCTCTATCAATTCATGGAGAAAAAGTTAAGATTTATGTTAAGGAAAGAAGCATGTAATTAGAAAAATTACCCTGATGACTTCAAAAGTTGAAGCTTACTTTGTCTATAAGGCAAGTATTTATCAGAGAATGAAGTGTTTCAAAAGAAAAATCATGGGATCTCTTCTGAACCCTTAGCTGGAAATCCGGTACTAGAAAACTTGGTGCTTAAAAGAGCAGTAAGTTCTGTTCCTGGAAGGTTTATTAAAATTTGTTGCTTTTCTAAAAGACTGGAATCCCCAGAAAAAAAAAAATAGAGCCACTGGTTAAATCAGGCTCTCTCCATGTATTTTGAATGTCTACAAAACTACATCTTTTCTTAGGCTAAATTACCTCTCTGCAAAAAAAAAAAAAAAAAAAAAAAAAAAAAAAAAAAAAAAATTAATATATTTTCAAAATGTATGGATTTCAACCTCCTATGAGGGACCAAAGTTTAAATATATATCACAGTTTTAAACTACATATCAGATATTTTAAAATCCCATTCAATGTAAAAACTGGTATGAGGTTTGCTTTAGAAGCCATAAATATTTATCACGATTCCACTGAAAATATTTTTAAAAAGTTTTGTATTTACATGTGTGCAGAAATTTATATAAATATAAATTTTTCAAAAAGAACATTTCAACAGTGCAGTCTATAATTGCCTAACTAGAACAGTATAGTCAGAGGGTTTGAGTTTCTCACCTAAAAATCATGTGAAAAAATTTGTTCTTGATGGTAATTGAAGGGCTTTTAAAAGAACTTTTAAAAGAACTGCATAGCAGAAAAATGTAGCAGTGTGAACCTTCCTCCCATATCATATCAATGCATGTTGGACACAGTGCAATCCAAAATTATTCATAAAATGCAGTAATCTAAATGTATTAGTCAGGATGCATTAAACAGAGTGTCAGCTGTCCCTTTGGAATACCAATGTCTTACAGTATTCCCTGTTTCAAGAATCACTATAGTTCTTAGTTTCTGTATCATTATTTTGTTCTTGACCACTAGTAAAGAAAACAGATGTTTTCTATTCAGCACTTTTTGGAAACTGAGATTGGACTGTATGCTTTGATCCTCTTCTAGCACTTTACTGCTTCTCTAGAGCTCCAAGGTCTTGGATGCATTCCACCTCTGGGATGCACATTTCTCAACAGCTGTCTACTCCCTGCCTCGATGACTCAACAATCAGGTCACCCAAGGCCTTTTTCCATCATGATTCATATTTCAGTAACTTTGCAGGTCTCCTGACAATATATCTACTTTGCAGATCTGAGATGACAAAGTTAGCTTTAAACGAATTAGCTTGGGTCAGCAGTTCAGTCATTGCAGCCCGGTATGAACTCATTTATTCTGTTTGTCAGCAAACAGGGTAAGTGTCATTCCTTAAGTCTCCTGAAGGAGAAAATAATTATTTTTTTAAGTGTCACAGACCTTTCAAATAAACAACTAAATAAGGAAAAGGTCTTTTAGAAAAGTCTGTGTGAGTGCAGATAACGCAGATAAACCGGCCAGTCTCAGAACTGAAAAAATCTACTGTTGCATCAGCATGACACTGTGCCTCCCCTTTACCCATATGCAGTGCCATATCATATGCTGCACTTACATGACTCCATAGACATAATTTTGTCCAGTCATAAATTGTGCCACATGGAAAAATAAAAAATAGCAAATCCTCAGGATGTGTACACAGCATCTAGATACCCCAAGTAGATAAACACTTAGAAATTCAGATCCACAAATTACAATAAAGGCAAGTGTCCACAAGGCAGTTGAGTTCTGAAAATTATATTTCTTGGTTAGCCTTTTGCTAACCTTCTTTCTCCCCTCCTTAGATACTCTAGTAAAAGGAAGCACTAGTCATTTAACCATTCACAATGAGTACTTTAGTAATGCTCTCAAAGTCAGAGAAAACACATAAATGATCCAAATTTAGAAGTTTTTACTCCTAGTAAATATTTGCAAGGTTACCTTATTATGGGCAAAAAGTGGTGGAAAAGCTGAGTTGTTAGCCAGAAGACCTGGAAGTGTGGCTGTTCTTTCACCTTATACTATATTTCTGCAATAAAAATTGTGGAGCGTACATAAAGAAGTAGCACATAAATGTACAAAATCAGTGTTCTTAAATAAATATGTTGGTAATGTAAAAGATAGTTAGTCTAAATATCTGTCTGAACAAGGGTATACTTTGTGGGTTTTTTTTTCACCTAAATCTATTCAACAGCTCTTAGGCATCTGTAGAAAGGGCAGGATACAGAATCATGGACACTGATGGATGGTCACCTACTGTTGATAGAGGACATGTTTCCAAGTCTCTCTGTAACACTTGACATTTTCAGCCCTAAGATATTGCCTGCCTCATAGAGGGGTAGCAGTGGCTCAGATACATATACCAGAATGATGCAAATTCCTAAAAAAATGCTGGAACTGGTCACCCTATGTGTAGCGATGGTGAATTTCATCTCTGCCACTAAGTTTTCTCTCACTTTCCCTGCATTCTAGATACCTTTAGGAAATGCTACTTATTTCAGAAATTGGAGAACTCAGCAGTAGAGGTTCCATGAGATAAGGAAACCTTAGTGATGGGTACTGTTCTTCAGTGTTTAGTGTGTGGGACCAGGTTGTGTTTCAGAACTAGTCATTATTTTATGACAAAATGTGGATGTTTACCACCAGATGAAAGCTGGAGAAAATGCCTTCTCTTGGACTCTATAATACAGACTACTGAATGTATGTGGTCACAGAAAATGAAAAATCCTCCTTATCTTTCACTTGAAAGTACCACACATTTGCCCTTATTCTCGTCAATACAAACATTCAGCAGAAAGCATTTATGATATTAAAGCAGCAAATCTTAAGCAAAGAAAGCAGTATAATATATACACAACCTCCCACCCTGAAGAAAAGGGCAAATAAAGGAAAACACATAACAAAGGGATAGAGTGCACCATTAGCAAGTTTGCTAATGACACCAAACTGGGAGGGGTGGCTGACACACCAGAAGGTAACTACTCAAGAAGGACAAGTGCAAGGTGCTAACTTTGGAAGAAAGAATAGGCTTCCCATATACAGGATGGGAAACAGATTGTCATGAGCTAAAATAAAAAATCATGATATTATAGTTGATCATGAGGTAACTGAATCTATGTCCTTTTCTTCTGAAAAGACAAATACTGGTTTGGGATGCATAAAACAGAAAGTAGGTTACTCTCTCTGGTTTGGGATGTCATCATTCAGTGAGACTATGACTGAGCAGAAAGAGTCCAGAGGAGAATAATGAGAAGGATAAGAAGTCTACTGATAAATATCTAATCAGCCCTAAAAAATACTGATAGAATTGGAGGGAAAAGATTATAGTGTTTTCCAAACCTGTTACAAAAAAAAAGTAGAGATTCATATGTGAGACAAAAGGAGAGAAATAAAAGTTGGACATTGGGACAAGCATACTAATGCAAAAATAATTATCTCCTAGCCAGAATGCATTTTCTATGTATCTTTAGAAGCCTTTGTGAATAAGTTAGGCAAATACTATTAGGAATTACATGCATGTGGCACAGAAGAATGGACAACTTCTCAATGCCTCTTACAGCTTTATAATTAATCTTTAACAGATTCTAATACCAGAGAATCTTTCTTAATTAGCTCAGGCTGGATAAAATTAAGGTTTTGCCTCTGAAGATCCACATTCAATCTCAACATTATCTTCCACAAAGATAGTTTAGGTGTCTGTTAGGTAAAAGCTATAGTCTTCTAAAACTTAGAAGCTGTCAGGCTTGTAGAAGTCAAAGCAGGAAAGAACAGCATTCTCTTAAATAGAAATGAGCTGAAAAAACAGGAAAGGCTCTAATCAGTTCTTCAGCAGATGAAACTTCAGTTTAGTTAAGTGAAGAAGTATTGAGTATGGAACAAAAACCTCGATAAAGAATATGAACAGTTACACATGACAAAAACTGAGATACTTGACCTGGACTTTTTCATAAATAAAAGAATGGAGAAGCAGAAGGTTGCTAGTAGGAATTCTCTTGGCTTTGGCAGTTTAAAGCTAAAATTTAAAGGACTTTACGGAACACAACACTTGAATAATAGCTTACTCAGAAACTGTTATAAGTTGTGTACAGCAAGAAAAATATTAAAATAATTAAAAAATAAACAAAACAAGCAAATAAGTAAGAAAAACAGAAAGTTGAACTAGCCAAGTTAATGATCAATTGATTTATCTAAAAAAATTCTAACTTAATTATGCATTATGACAAATCTGAAAAGGAAAATTCTTCATGCCTGCAAGAGTGTGGATTCTGATGGGGAGTTAACAGGATATTTAAATAATCCTCACTAGATTTCTGAAAAATATCTATTTTCCCATAATTAAAAATGAAGAGTTTTCCAAGAATTTGAAAACTAAAAGGGAAATGGAAAATTAGAAAAAATGGAAATTGCAGTGTGAAGGATCCAAACTGCCGTCCGACATCAGATGAGAAGACATAAGAATTTTTTAAAAAACTGAAATATTTTAGCATCTCTATACCGACAGGAGTCTAAACAAGCTGGGGAGGATGGGAAGCAAACAAAACACCCCCCAAAAAAACCCCCAACAACAAAAAGAAAAAAACGAAACAAAACAAAACAAAAATTAAAGCAAATATGGACTACTTTGCATGGATACTGAAGCCCAAATATCTTCAGCTATGATCCCAAAAAACATCTCTGAGGTATTTATACCATCTATGACCACTCTCACATTTTCACAAAACTTCAAAATCAGTTTAGCCTCTCTCAGACATTGATAATTATCCCTCACAAGTTCACTTACATAGACACAATAACTGCTCAGAAACAATCACTATTTTAAAAACAATCCGGAATCAGTCAAGACAAAGTTCAACACAAGCAGCTCTGCATGGATCTTCCATGTCACTAACCCATAACCCTTCCCATCTCCCCAGCATTTTTGTTCTCTCGGCAGTAATGGATACAAAGATCAGCTGAAGTTCTTTTTTTTTTTTCCTCCCGTTGAAGTTACCTTGTCTTCTAACATGATTTTTTTTTTTTTCCTTTCTTAATGAAAATCCAATTAGAAATTCCCTTTTGTGTCCAAGTAGCCTTTAATCTGTATATTAATTATTTTCTATAAGGCCAAGATTAGCATAAAATACTTGTAGGAGGAGGAGTAACAGTGGATAGCCTTTACAATTTTTTTCTCAGATACATGTATTAAGAGGATGCATGTTCCATTAAAAAAGCAGGCTAAACAACCCCAGTTCCCTCAGCCTCTCCTCAAAAGACTTTCCCTCAAGTCCCTTCACCAGCCTTGTTGAATGAAAGAGGAGAATCCCTGAAGGGGAATAGTTACTCAGAATAGAATATCCGAGCATGAGAAGAAACGTGTTAAAAATAGTCTAAGAATGATATTTCTTGGTACTGTAATGTGTAACCAAGAATTTTGGGGTTTGTGGCACAGTAGACACTTTTCTGAAAAATATAGAATAAGATAATGAAAGGGTCATTTTCCATGGAAATTTTATACATCATAATCTGATGCTATAAAAAGCAACAAAAGAAGCATCACAGGCAGGAAAAAGCTTCTTAAGAAACTGCTTAAGTAGAATAATAATTTAAAAGGACTATGCAAAACTAGGGCTTCAGAAAGGTAGCCAACCTGAAATAATGAAAAAATTAAATGGTGCCATAGAGTAGGGCTCCACAGCACAGGCAGAGGGAAGCATTCTGTTTCTACAAATGCCCTCATTAGGATGAGTCAGTTTTACTCAGAGATCACTCCTTTCTTTGTCACAAGGATTTATTTTTTTCTTCTAGTTAAATAAAACTTTACATGCTTTCACAGATTCATAATATTAAATAAATACTGGTTGAAGGTCACGTGAAGAGGCTCCAATCTGCAGCTACTTTTCCTATTGAAAGTAGAAACCACTACAGATCCTGGGTCAGGTCAGGAAGGTTTTACCCAGCTGCATGGTCAATACTTCCAAGGGTAGAAATGAAAAACCTCCTGAGTAACCTGTTTCAGTGCTGTACTATCCTCCTAGGGAAGAAAAGCTGGGAAGAAAAGCTTCCACTGTTCTGTTCTCTTCAACTTAGCCAAGAGTAAAAGTTTACTATGTTGGTCGAGTGTGATTTATGCTCAGAAAAGGCAGGTGAGTTTATTTGTGTGAACATGGATTGTAAGCAATCATATTCCATCATCATTTGCAGTTCCTCAGTTCAACCTCTTACTTTCATGAGCTATGACCTTAGTTTCTGTATTCATTCATTTGTGGATATAAAACCCCCAAATAAATACAAAAGATTTGTTCAAATCATCATTCCAGGGAGGACAGGAGTAAAAAATGAAGTAGCAATACTCTTTTTTCCCCAAATCCAGTACTGAACTGAATATAAATTATTTCCCATTAAAACACTGAGGAAAAAGTTACAAATTTTCCTCTGACATCTTTGTATTTCCCACTGGTGTTTTGTATCTTAGAAGTTAACATACCTTTCATACCAGGATATCCTATATTTTACAGTAGCTATGGCAATTGCTAATTTGATATTGATTAGAGCAGTAAGTAGCATTCTAAAAAAAACATGCAATTAGCTACACAACCCTAAGGATATCTACAACAGTATTAGCTTTTTGCTTTAGTAAAGTTCTGTATCATCATTGCTTTCAGGTTATCAAACACTTTCTGGCTGAATCTAACCCATTTCTAAAGTCTTGCACTGCTGAGCAGCCACATCCTGGTTTTCACATCTGGATCTGAGACAAGCTGAACCACTGCAACATGGAGCTCAGTGTTAATAAATGGGTTGGTCATTCTGTGAAAATATAAAGAAATGTACTTATGGGACTGCTAAACATGTTTTGCTCAAGGCCACGTTGAGCTCTAAATAAGAGAATTTTCAAAGGAGTCAAGCAAAACTTAGACTTCCCTCAAAATCAGTTGTGTAGTGATTTGGAATTAGCAAGTGCTAATTCCATCCTGCCCTTCTTGAAGTCAGCAAGGACATCTCTGTTTCTTCTCATTTGATCTGGATTTGATCATGGGAGGAGGAGGATCGCAGAGGAAGAGAGAAGATCAAAGTGCATTCAAGTCTATTGTGTGTCCAGGCAATGGAGCTGGGGAAGGGGCTGGAGCACAAGTCTGAGCAGGAGCAGCTGAGGGAGCTGGGGGTGTCCAGCCTGGAGACAAGGAGGCTGAGGGGAGACCGTCTGGCTCTGCAACTGCCTAAGAGGAGGTTGGAGCCAGGGGAGTTGGTCTCTTCTCCCAAGGAACAACTGGTAAGACAAGAGGAGGTGTCCTTAAGTTACACTTGGGAAGGTTTAGGTTGAATGTTATGCACAATTTCTTCACCCAAAGGGTTGTCAGGCCCCGGCCCAGGCTGCCCAGGGCAGGGGTGAAATCACTATTCCTGGAGGGGTTTCAAAACCATGCAAGTGTGGTGCTGAGGGACATGGCTTAGCGGGGAACTTTGCAGGACTGGGTACACAGTTGGACTGGATGATGTTACAGGTGTTTTACATCCAGAACAATTCTATGATTCTGTGACTCTATACTCATTACCTACTGAGAGAAAAGATTTCACAAAATTGCAATTGTGGGGTGCAGAAAGACTTACACCTGCAAGAGTCCTCTTTGAGAATTTAGAGTAAAATTCCAAACTACTTACCTTGGTCTTCCAACTTGCTAAAACATGATGCACAAACATTCATAATTCACTGAAAGTATAGCCTTACATAAATAAATAACCTTATTCATTCCTAGATTGCATGGTCTTTACAAGGCCAAAAACATTTACGAAGAGTGTCGCACTACATTACCAGAGAAATTACTATTATAAATATTAAGGAGTTATCTGCCATAATTATGACTTTGATGATAGATATTGTCTAGAGTTGATATTTTTTTACAGTTTGAAAGACTTCACTCAGAATTACTCCGTTTATTAATTGATTGTTAAATTTGCATAACATTCTAAGTTATTTAGTAAACTAGTTTCCAATTTTAAGATTATCTGTTGTATTGTTATTTGTACTTTTACATAGTGAGATACATTTTGCAATAAGATTTCTAAGAGTTCAAAACTGCAAAATTGAAAAATCAACTAAGCAGAATACACTATGGTGATCAGAAAGCAACCATATATTTTAAACAATTAATATTTAGCAAATAGTTTTTAAAATGTCTTTACACTATTGCTTATCTAGATATTTGCTAAACTGAGTGGCAAGCTCATAATCAGTAATGGATTCATAACAGATTTGAGGAGCTCAGAATAACTTCATCTCTGTTGCATTGTTTTAGGCATAAGGATAATCATTTGGGTATTTTATAAATGACAGCATAAAGTATACTTTCTAAAACCTCTTTTTTTGTGTTGTTCGATTTTGTTGTTTTTTTAAAGAAAATATGCAAAACGTATGTAATTTACCACCTTTCACAATTCACAGGATATCCATATTGCTATTCAATTCAGTGTAATTTATACTGTGGTTTTCATATAATAAAATAAAAAACAATTTTAATAAATTATCTGTAATTTATAAGGAAGAATTTTTGTCCTTTAAAAAGACCCCAAACCTATCTAAATTAAATCCAAATCCAAACCTGAACCCAAAGTATAACTTACAAAAACACCATTCAAAAGTGTCTCTTATGGTACCATGATAACATTAACTTCTTAATCTTCTGGAAGTTACTGAAAAGTGAGGTAAAGAAAATGAATTAGTATTCTTTCTAAATTTTAAGTGAATGATTCTTTAAAGAAGGATACTCAAAAGACAGTTCTCAATGTTTTCAGTGTCTTTTCCTGGAAGATGAAATAATTGTAATATTTTTTATTTGATCAATATTTCTTCTTCTGTTTGCAGGGTTACCGAGACCATGCAGTAAATAAAAACACAGTGTAATGAATACGTTTTACTTTAGTCCATGCTAAATACTGATCTAATAAAGTTGATCAGCAACTTCCTTGTCTGACCAATTAAACTAAAGAATTTACTATACAAATTGTATTTTAATGATTTACACATGGGTATGGTATTTAGAAAAGAAAACTTTGTTATAAAAACCTAACTCTAGTCTCTGAAAATGCTATCTAGTCTACTCATTTGATGTAAAAAAATTGCAAAGGAGTTCTTTAAAGTTACTTTCAAACTACTTTCCTTGCTTCATAAAATGTCACTGGCAAAAATAATGCTGCTTTTATAATGTAACTGTGGTGACGTATTTGTAAAGCAGCATGTAAGCACTCATAAAAGGTTAATAGCTTCCTTAAGTGATAATAAAATAAGCTTTCATGTAGAGATACATCGAGGTGCTACTGTTCATGTGCAACAGGAGTAGCAGTTCTTATTAATTTCTTATCTTCTGCAGCTACTCAAGGTTTTACCGGGTAGGAATGGTTAGTATCCATTTGGTGCATTTGGGACATCTACACTACCATTTTTCTTCAGTTCAAAAACATAGTCTAGAAGCATATATTTAACCCCAACAAGTAAGTCTCAAGCTATTGTAAGTAATCCTACAGCATGTGTGCCAGGTTTCTTTTGGAATAGATTAGATGGGAAGATGGATAACATCTGAAGTGCTGTAATCACATGGGACCATACTAGCATCTTGCAAATAAACAATCTAAAATGTATATGGTTTGAATGATGGCAACACAAAGAGCTTATTATGGAGCCTGAATAACATTACAAATTCAGTCTACTTGATGCTGAGAATGCTTTGAAGAAATGTGTGGCACCAGCTGAGTTTCTGCACAAATCCCTGAAGGATTTTTACCACTCCATCCAGAAGTCACCAAAGGAATCTCTGCTTCCTCATTGATTTCTTATGGCATCATCATTTCTCAATTTGTGCAACAATACAGGGATGATAATGTGCATCTAGTGAAGAAAGTGCCCAGAGCATACCTGGACTTTAGATTAATCCAGCTACATGCTTTCTTTGTAGGTAGCTGATCCTTTTAAAAGGCAGTTTATAACCACCAGAAGTTAAATATACCTGGACACAAGTGGGATAATGGGGATAGATCCCCTGGGTAAGGACTTCCAATCATTCAGGGCAGACTTAAAACATATACATAGATGGTTGCACAGAAAGTAAAGCAAAATCAGTAGAATTACACAAAATAGTCACAATAAATTTGTATAGAGATTAAATAGCAACAAGGGAATCAGAGTCTTTATGTTCATTGCCCTCTTCTGGAATAATGAAATTCACAGATCTCAGAGTGAAGTGCTCTCATTTGATTTGGCTGTGGAATGACCTTTTTAGAGGAAATTAGTATATGAAGAAATTAACTTATTGATAAGGTCTTCCCACTCCTAGCTGATAACTTTTGCAAAGAAGTATCTGTACTATTCAATTTCAAATGTTCTAACCCCAGAGAAATGTCTTCTCTCCCATGAGGGAAAACAGATCCTGTAAGTACATTTCAAATCAATACACTTTACTCATGAGGAAGTCAAAACTAATAATGAGTGGGGGTACAAAACTCGAAATTTGAATAAGCATGAAAAATAGACTGAATGCAACTGTTTTAAAGCTTTTGATAAAATATTTCATTTTAAAGAAATTTGATAAACAAAATCTTTAAAGGAAATGTTTTGGTTTCAGTGACATTTCCTTGGAAACATTTGTAGATCTCACATGATATATGTGGGTAAAATAGGATTCATTCACTTTACAATAGTAATCTGGCAGGGAAGAATCAATTGTTTAATAATTTCGGAAACTTTTTGTAAGTAAGTGGGCAAGCACATCTGTTTACATGTTTATGTGTCTGAGAGACTGAAAGCAAGAGAAAGAGGTATCAGTTATTCTGTATCATATTTCAAGTCAAAACCAAAAACTAAAAATGTAAAGACAGACCTGCTGACGCTCTCCCTTTACTTGCTTACCTGCTCTGCACACCATTAGGTCATTTAACTTCCCTGAAGCCTCCAGACTGACTCAGCCGAATTATGATCAGTTCTTACATCACACAACTGTATGCTAAATGCTAGATGTTAAAATCCTTCCCTCTTTCTGAGGCAACAACCAACAACTGACTAATAATGCAACAACCCATAAATAGAGTGTGAAAAAGCACAATATCAAGATGGTCAACAACTTTGTAGATGCAACAAGTTTAAGGCAGCTTTCAAGAAGTTTGCATTATCTGAAGGGGGGCTACAAGAAAGATGGGGTAGGGTTTTTAACATGGGCATGTAGTGAGAGGACAAGGGGCAATGGTTTGAAGCTTAAAGAGGGGAGATGCAGGTTGGACATTAGGAAGAGGTTCTTTCCTGTGAGGGTGGTGAGATGACATAACAGGTTGCCCAGGGAGGTTGTGGATGCCCCTTTCCTGGAGGTCTGCAAAGCCAGGCTGGATGGGTCTTTAGGCAACCTTATTTGCCCATTCAGGGGGGTTGGAACTAGACGATCTTTAAGGTCCCTTCCAATCCTAGCCGTTCTATGATAAGATGGAAGGTCAAAAACTTCATACAAACTAAATTGGAAAGGAATTATAACAACCTTTCATGTTCTATAGAATAACAATACCAATGCAATCTAATTGTCCTGGTGATGTTCATTTAAACTTTTCAAGTCCTAATTTCCCTGTTCTGATTACGACATTAACTGTATCCTAACCACTTTACACAGCCTCCTTTCTGCTACAGCTCTCCTAACACAAGGTAGAAGTATGGAAATCCCATCTATATAACAAGTCATTTATAGAGGGCACATTAGAGTAACTGAATGAGTGAGCCACAAAAGAAGGAAAGCAGGCACACTATGGTTTAACCCATCTGTTTGAGAAGGACAAAACCCAAGCTGATCAAAGGCAAAGAGAGAATGACTGTGTAGCCTAAATGATAAAGCCCTCACACAGCTGAAAATGTAAAAACCAAATAATTGGACCTGCTGGCATTCCTCAGAGAAGGCGGCAGACAATGGATTTTTCTAATTTTAATATTCTACTTGCTCCATAAAATGTGAAATACAGAGTGAAATACAAAGTGCAGACTCAGCAGTGAGAATGAACATGAACTGAAAGATAAAACTCCAGCTATATCAAGATAACAATATATATTAAAAAAACAACCAACAGGTTTAAAACTCTCTTTGTGTTCCTCCAAATATGAAAGGTGTCCAGTGTAAATTTAAGACTTCAGACTTTGCAGTACAAAATAATTTTGGAGATGATAGAAGAAGGAATTAACACCTAATAATGTATTTTAAAGAAATCTTTGACTAAGTGCTGTTTAACATGTATCTGATTAATATAGTGATTGTTTATTTTGCCCTAAAACTGACCCTTGGTTTGAAGCTTAAAGAGGGGAGATGCAGGTTGGACATTAGGAAGAGGTTCTTTCCTGTGAGGGTGGTGAGATGACATAACAGGTTGCCCAGGGAGGTTGTGGATGCCCCTTTCCTGGAGGTCTGCAAAGCCAGGCTGGATGGGTCTTTAGGCAACCTTATTTGCCCATTCAGGGGGGTTGGAACTAGACGATCTTTAAGGTCCCTTCCAATCCTAGCCGTTCTATGATAAGATGGAAGGTCAAAAACTTCATACAAACTAAATTGGAAAGGAATTATAACAACCTTTCATGTTCTATAGAATAACAATACCAATGCAATCTAATTGTCCTGGTGATGTTCATTTAAACTTTTCAAGTCCTAATTTCCCTGTTCTGATTACGACATTAACTGTATCCTAACCACTTTACACAGCCTCCTTTCTGCTACAGCTCTCCTAACACAAGGTAGAAGTATGGAAATCCCATCTATATAACAAGTCATTTATAGAGGGCACATTAGAGTAACTGAATGAGTGAGCCACAAAAGAAGGAAAGCAGGCACACTATGGTTTAACCCATCTGTTTGAGAAGGACAAAACCCAAGCTGATCAAAGGCAAAGAGAGAATGACTGTGTAGCCTAAATGATAAAGCCCTCACACAGCTGAAAATGTAAAAACCAAATAATTGGACCTGCTGGCATTCCTCAGAGAAGGCGGCAGACAATGGATTTTTCTAATTTTAATATTCTACTTGCTCCATAAAATGTGAAATACAGAGTGAAATACAAAGTGCAGACT
This sequence comes from Chaetura pelagica, assembly GCF_000747805.2. Lineage (NCBI taxonomy): Eukaryota > Metazoa > Chordata > Aves > Apodiformes > Apodidae > Chaetura > Chaetura pelagica. The sequence continues at coordinate 622,592 of NW_009953941.1, forward strand.
CAGCAGTGAGAATGAACATGAACTGAAAGATAAAACTCCAGCTATATCAAGATAACAATATATATTAAAAAAACAACCAACAGGTTTAAAACTCTCTTTGTGTTCCTCCAAATATGAAAGGTGTCCAGTGTAAATTTAAGACTTCAGACTTTGCAGTACAAAATAATTTTGGAGATGATAGAAGAAGGAATTAACACCTAATAATGTATTTTAAAGAAATCTTTGACTAAGTGCTGTTTAACATGTATCTGATTAATATAGTGATTGTTTATTTTGCCCTAAAACTGACCCTCGGAATAGACAGAAAAGAACAGAACACAGGTAAATACATTCTCTCCAGGTAAAGGATTTAGTAGAAGAAATATAATGAATTTTATACTCATTTGAGAACAAACATTGAGGTTGAAATTCTCACAATTCCATTAGCTACTGTGCAGCACTGTTGTGGCAAAACAGCTACAGCACTAGCTTAACCAGACAGTGCAAAATTTCTCACCACTGGGATAAGATTTAATTAGTGTTAGAATTTAACTAAGGGGCTTAGACTACAGGAAATAAAGTAAGAGTACACATTTCCCTGACATTTCTAGATAGGAAGACACTGGGGAAGGGTCAGAAGAGAAATAAAACACGAACAGGTAAAATGGATGAAAAAGGCATTCACAAAAGCAGCTTCTTTTAAAGTTGCCAAATTTTCTGGGTTTATCAGGTTTCTGGGTCTATAGAAAAAACTTGAAAAAATAAACATCAACTTTTCACCATGCTAGAATTATATGCTTTTTTGTTTGCCATCTGCAACCTATTAGAGTCTCTCTGTGTGGTCCTTACTAAAATACTGCCACTAATTAAGAAAAAGAATAATCATCCACTTTAATATCTTTTCCATGACATATGCACACTCCTAATCTCTTGGTGCAGAAGTCACAGTGCAAATCCAGTGTCCTCTTATATAGACTGTAACTTTCAATCTGATTCTAAACCGGATAGCTTTTTATCCAAAAATGGACTGCAGGTAGGATACAGGAGGGACACTCTCCAAAGACGAGAAGGCAAGCTTTGGTTTTACCTTTGCTGCTAAAAAACTGCAAACAGCTCCTGCAGTGAAGAAAACAGTGGAGATTTGTAGTGATGGAAAAGACCCAAATTGCATTCTTCCAGAAGCCTGGCTTGCTGTACAACAACAACAACAAGATGACTTGCAATGCTGAGAACTTTTGACAAAGTAAAAGTTTTGAAAATCATAACTTCTCGCAAACCAGTTTTACGTGACAAAATAAATGTTAGAGGGTTTTTTTGTCTACTTTTACTATCATGGAGTACAAGTTGCATCAGAGTGTCTGAGTTACAACTACAACCCCAGTTAAAAATTCACAGTAGCTGCTACTAAAGATTGTCACTGAACATAGATATTGTGACTTGAACATCACTGCACTATGTCTTTCAACAGTCTCTTCTTTTGGTCCAAAGATGTAGAAGTCAGGTTTGGATCTAGTATCTCCCAGTAATCAAGGAGGATCCAGTTTGGTTTCATTAGTTCATAGCACTCTTTTGCTATGACTCATCTGTCTATGAAGTTCCCAGAACTGCTAGTGTATGAATGATGATGCACAACCACTGAGCCTGCTCCTACTGAAAGGAGAAAGCTGTAGTTACATTAGTTTACTGAGTGAAAGCATCATCCCAGCCTCAGCCCTCAGGTGCTCTCTAGGCAATGCGTGTTCCTTGCAGTTATGGAAGCACAGCCTGAAAAAGAAGGAAAAGTGTGACATGTTGCATCTGGCAAAACAAAACCCAGGAGTGCAGCACAGGCTGGGATCAACCATACTGGGGAGCAGCACTGTGGAAAGGAACCTGGAGGTCCTGGTGTACAAGAAGCTCAAGACGAGTGAGCAGTGTGTTGCAGCAGCAGCAAAGAAAGGCAGTGGGATGCTGGGTTGCATCAACAAGGGCATCACCAGAAGAGGGAAAGAACTCCTTACCCCATTCTGCTCAGCACTTGTCAGGCCACACCTGGAACACTCTGTTCTGTTCTGTTCCCCACTGTACAAAATGATGTGGACAGGCTGGAGAGGGTCCAGAGAAGGGCCACGAAGATATCTAAGGACTGGGCAGCCTGTTGTGTGGGGAAAGGCTGGGAGAGCTGAGTTTGTTCAGCCTAGAGAAAAGAAGGCTCAGGAAAGACCTCCTGACCATGTTCCAGAACTTCACTTGTGGCTGCAAAGAATATGGGAATTCCCTTTTTACAAGGAACCACACAGAAAAGATGAGGAATGATGGGCACAAGTTACTCATGGGGACATTCAAATTGGACATAAGAAGAAAATTATTCATGGTGAGAACTATAAGCCTTTGGAATAACCTCTCCAGGGAAGTGATGCATTGTACAACACAGGACATTTTCAGGTTTTAGCAGAACAGGGTGCTGGGCCACCTTTTGCTTAGACAGGTTAGACCAGATGATCCTTGAGATCCCTTATAACCTGGCATTCTGTGATTTTATGATTGTAGATGCTAGTGCAAAAAAACAAAGGTATATTGTTGCAGCCAAGCCTCTGAAAGTTTCTTAGCTTTTCAATTAAAAATAAGCAGAGTTAGACGTGTCTGCATGAAAAGTACTTTTTTTCAAGTCTACTTCATTAAAAACAGTCTTTGCATCCCAAGAGAATGAGTGAAATTCTCAGAAAACCAGCATAGAGCCAAGAAAACAGCTACAGAGAGCAGACAGTAGGTACCTACTGAAAGTTAATACTGAGGTCCCAGTCTTGGATGTTTTGTTTTAGAAGCATGTGGTACAGATCAGGGAAACTCTTGTTGTAGAAGAAAAAATGATGTTAACTTTGGAAACTTTTTTAAAACAACATGCTTTATGCATCTGTAGGGTGCTTTGACACCTGGACAAATAGGGAGGGCAGAATCTCAACTGCTTGATTTAAACTTCATTAAGAAGCTTTGTGCCTGGAGAAAAATGAAAAAATGCCAAAACAGAATCTGCCATACAGTCAGGTAAATATGAATGCACTTTACCAGTATTTACATATCCTAAATGATGCACAGACACCTTAACCCAACAAACCACACAAAATACTGGCCCAGTAACTGGCTTCAATCTATGTGTGACTCCTGATTTTCATTATATGGAAGAAGCCACTTTGCTGTGCAAGAAAAAAAGAGGCGAATACGTGATCCAGCTCTTAGTCATCTGTCTTAAGCCTTTCTTATCTTTCTGAATAAATTATACAAAAGCAAGTGCTTGGAATTAAACTTTTTTTAAAAATTGGAATGGTCTGCACAACAGTGGTAGAACCCTCAGAGAATAAATTTCTCAATATACTAGAAGCATTTGTGAATATATCAGTTTTTCAGTAAAAAAGTTACCCATGGAGGTTCATGCTCTTTCTGTGTAAATTACATGCATGTATTTGTTAAAAACACCGTATAACTTCAGAAAACAAACAAACAGACAAAGAAACAAAACCATACGACTCTACCAAACATCGAACAAGGTAGCTTAAAAGGTGTTATTATTTCACTTGGAGTGTGGCAATATATCTATTATGGTACCAAACAAAAACTTTTATAGAATTTAAATTCATGACAAAAACCTTCAGATTGAACATGAACTGAGCTCAGAGACCTGATCTTCTGGACATCAAGGCCAAGTGTACTTACAAGGCCTTTCCTGCTTTCAATCAATGAAGTGACAAGCAGCTCATCAAAGGACCATGAGAGGAGATGAGGGTAAAAGACAGAAACTGTAACAATAATACTGCTTTATCTTAAGAATAAAATATGCGCTTTTAATATTCTGAAAAATATAGCTCATTCTCTCCATCTTTTTTTTTTTTTTTTCTTCTCCTATCTCTAAAAATTAAGCTATCTTTTATCCACACAAAATACATTGCATTAATTTTTCTAATTCCTAATCCTAGGAGAGAATAGATTATAGCCCTTAACATTGCAAATGTGTCCCGCTTGTTAGATTTTTGTACCATCAGCTACATTTTACATCTACATATATAAAACATAAACCAAAGTTACTGATAATGAATCCAAGATACATTTTACCAGTAGGTAATAATAATAATGACACACTTCTGAATTATCAACTAAGAAATATCTATTGTATTGTCTTTTATTTTAAAGACTATTAAAGTCAGGGAGAAATTTAATAGCTTTAGGAAAAGCTTTATTCTAGTTTGCAAACTGCTGTTTCATAAATTGGACATCTACATGTGTTATTCTGATGAACTGACTTTACTAAATACTCTAAAATTATATTGAATTCTTATTTTAAAGTTTATCTAATCTTTTATAGTATCTAAAAGGAGCATGCATTATAAAATGTGTGGCTGGGATTTACTTCACTAACCCACTTATATTTAACATATCTTTTCTCATCAAATCCTATATGTTTTACATGCATCAAAAAATAATTACAGCAACATATTAATATCGCTAAGAGACCTGATGTAGGCACTCTGAGGAATACCATTATAGCCATAACTCAGAACCTGTTATCTTAGGGAAAAAAATAGATATTGTTACAGCAGTAAAAGTATACAGTATGTGTCTAATCAAGAGATGAATTTTAAATAAATCCCTTAAGAGGTCTCAAACATAATGAATTTAATGAAAATTAACACAGTGTGAAACAGAGCAGAAATTGAATCATGGACAGCATAAATCAGTGCTCAGACTGGAAGTTTTAAAAGCTCATATTATAATTTTGAAAACAATTATCTTAAGAGGTCTTAATAACAAAAAAGCAATAAAGCTATTATAGCCATCCTCTAGAGTGCTCCACTTCACCTTGTTATTAAACTGTTACAACACAAATAATGTGCTTCAGGCTGGATGACCTCCATAGTTGTTAACATGAACTCTGTTTTAAAGCAAGGTCACCAAGCAGGACTCAATCTAGGAGCAAGAAGGTTGAGCAGCTTAAACAACGTGTCCCAATATAACTTCATCAAGGTAAGGATCAAATTAAATTATGAGGGATAAGAGGAAATAGATTTTTAACTCTTTCATCATAATTCTGATTGGTATTGACTGATTTTAATACAGTGACCGTCAGGTAGCTTATTATTATTAGTGACCTGTTACTCTGGTTACTTCCTGTTTATGGAGCAGATTAACAGGATGACACCCTTTCACATAAAAACAAATGAACAAACAACAACAAAAACTAAACAAAACCAACCAAACAAAAAACCTAAAACCAAACCTGTATACTATTTTACCCACCTGCCTGGGAATCTTTACTTACAATAAGCAAATTTAAGCAGTTTACTAGTCTTCATAAATGGTTTTGAAAACAGTTTCCTTTGTGTTTCTTTTAAAGAGACAATGGGAATGGCATAATTTCCACTTTTAAACAATTTTTTGCTTTTGTGCCAAACTGTCCTTGCAAAAGATGGCACCAGTGTTCTAGATTTAAAAGTAACTAAAGTGGAGTGGGGTATAAAATTTATGTTCCTTATACTAGACTGTCTTTTGACTTGTGATAATACTAAAATCACACCAGTACCACTTGCTAATTATGTTTGTTAGCAACAGGAACACAGTTATACAGCAAACCACCTTACAAAGGCAGCAGTACAGTGATTTCAACCCAAGGAACCTCAATATTATTGATTTTCAGGAAGCATATCTAGAAGAACTAACTTAGTCTTCACAGGTTTCATACCTTGATGTGAATGAAGGAACTACCTGTAAGAGGCTGTTTAGTCCCAGTTATGCCTGATGTGATTTGTGAGTATGGAATACATTTGATTTCAACTTACTACAGAGGTTTCAAAGGACAGTTTGTTTGCTTTTACTCTGAAAATACTCATCCTGGTATTACTGCAGGGATACACTGAAGCCAGGGCTCCTGCAAGAATGTGCAGGATTAATTTTTTT
>NW_009953941.1:633495-639077 GCF_000747805.2 Chaetura pelagica
TACTATTTGTATTTTTCCTTAGAGAAAATCAGCTAAGAGATGCGTAAGATGTGGTAGATTTTTTGGCCACTCTTACCTAAAAGACATATAAAAAACTTTTCTCTTGTTTCACTTACAACCTCTACACCTTGCTGTTACAAGATGTATGATAGCTTCAGATCTCAAAATTTTTTAAAAGGAAAATGCAATCCTTCCTCAGTGGGCACTCAGAAGTCACTAGCACAGGCAGAGAGCAATACCAGCCTTTGGGTCTGATCCTAATCTCATGCGCCATCTGACAATCTCAAGGCCGCATCTGAATTACCAATTCAAAGGAACAAGAGGGAAGGGCTTCAAGCTGCACCAGGGGATGTTTAGACTGGACATTAGGAATTTTTTTTTTCACAGAAAGTGTGGTCAGACCCTGAAACAGGCTGCCCAAGGAGGTGGTTGAATCACCATCCCTGGATGTGTTTAAAGGTGGTTTGGATGTGGCGTTGGTGGAGATGGTTTAGAGGAGACCTTTGTAGAGTAGGGATGATGGTTGGACTGGGTGATCCCAAGGTTCTTTTCCAACCTGAATAGTTCTATGATTCGAGTATTCTAATTAGTGCATCACAATCCCACACTCATGCAGTAAAACCACCCTGAAGACACCATGTTCACTCTCTCCAGGCTTTGGGGTCTTTGTGCAGACTGACTCTAGGATGGGTCCTACACTCTGAACACTCACTGAACAATCAGTGGGTTGGAATATCTACTCTACTTTGAACCAATAAAAATCTAGCCCATAATGTGTGGACAAAGGCTCTGTATGCAGTAAGAACCATGAGATAAAATAGAAAAGACTAATATTTGAACTATAAATATGCACCCATTCTAACAAAGAGCTGTGAGAGGAAGAGTGCATATAAACTACATCCAACAGCCTAGGTTTTCTTCACAACACAGTAATGATCTAAACTTTCAGGTATATTACTGCAAGGTAATGAATTAATCTTTCAGTTCTACATGTTATTTATTCCCTGCATCATTTATACATTTCATTCCCATGAAATTTTGGAGTTCCTCAGATATTTATTTCACAGCCAAGAGCCATTGAATCAAGATAAACAGAAATAAAAATTCCATCTACTACGCTAAGAAATCAAAGGATAATTTGTAAACAGTAGCTGTTTTATTTTTGTTCTTGCTAAATTTTTGAGTCAATAAATAAAGCTGTCAAAACTAGAAATTTGAGACAAGTTATCCAAATTACCTACGAAAGAGCTTCTACCCTGTGTTGTTTTCTCATCTTTGATATATACAAATTTCTATTCCAGTTTTAACCATGTTCTCCATTCCAGATGCCTCTTTAATCCATCACACCTCTGATCACAGAAATGTTTTCTAATGTCAAAACTCCTATTAAATGGAAGCTGCATAGATGATGCTAGCATAATTGCTTCATACCTACCATTACTTTTATTTTAAAATAATATTCCACCATTAGTCTAAGACATACTTCAGAGCATTTTTTTATCTACAGGAGCAGAAATTCATACATTTCCAAGAGTACTACTAATTCCTAATATATCAAATACTGTCCAGACTGCTGACCTGGTTAGATTCAGAATGCAAATTCTCTTAAGTTTCCTAACTAACTGATATTACTCAACTAAATGCAGGCATATAACGCATAGAGGATCAAAGAGTATTGCAAGTGACATCAAGCTTTTGAAATCTGTGTACTAGAATAAAGATGATGAAGGATTAGTAAGAAAATTTTCATTTAGTTCCTGAAGCTGTAAACTCAGAAGGGTTTTACACATGCAGTCAGAACCCCATTTTTTTTTTTTTTTTAATTTGGAGTTTTGGTGGGTTATTGGTTTGGCCATAAAGTGAGACTACAGATTTTAACAGTAATGTGATTTTGCTTTTGTTTAAACACATCATTTATTTGAGTTTCCAGTGTTCATGCAGGAAACAAGCTTCTCATTTTTGCATAATATACAAAGTGTATGATGGTCTCTTAAATAATCAAAAGAAATTACAAAACTAAAATAAAATTCTTAACACTAGGAGAAAGGTTACTGGTGTAGAGAAATCTGAGTCCTGTATGTAGAGATGGTAATTAAAGCCATGAAAACTGATCAGGTTGTTGAGAGGAACATATAAAAGGTTGCAAATCAACACAGATGCACAACCTCCATGACCTTCCCTCAATGCTAAGCAAGTTGCTGAGAAATCAGTGGTCTCAGGGCTCTGTTGTATCACCAAAATACATCTGTTATTAAGGAAAAGATGGAAGTTTTACCATTTCCACACCTGTACACAACCAATAACCAACCCACACCCTCCCCACATCCTGGTAAAAAAAAAGAAAAACAAAAAAACCCAAACAAACAAAAGGAGTAAATTGCAGGAATATTATTTAAACTCAATGCAGTAATTTTAATTAGATCAATGTGGAGAAATATGAAGTCACAGATGTCTGACCTAGTGTTAAAGCCTTGCCAAAACTCTAGTAGTGCTCTAGAAAAGAAAACGTTTGAACATTTGAGAAGCTGATGTGGCTCAGCAGATGAGCATCAGAGCCAGAAATGGAGAGGCCGAAAAAATGGACAGTGGCTGGAACATTGTGGTCAGACTTAGATCTTGCCCTGACTATGCAGGTGCTCCAGGTTACAATCCTATAACTGGTCTGAAGTAAACCACAGAATTTTCATGGTTGGAAAGGACCTCTGAGATCATCAAGTCCAACCATCAGAACAAAAAAAAAACAAACCAAACAATCACAAACAACCACATACACTCCACCTAAAAACACTCACAAAAAACCCCAAACAACCTCAGCCGCTAGAGGATGCCCTAAAGTGTCACATCTACACGTTACTTGAATACCTTCAAGGATGGAGACAAAATCACTTTGCTGGGCAGACTATTCCATGGCCTAACCACTCTTTCAGAATTAGAAATTCTACCAATCTGAACCTTCTCTGCCACAGCTTCAGGCCATTTCCTCTGGTCCTATTTTTATTTACTTGGGAGAAGAGTCCAACACACACCTCCCTACAGCATCCTTTCATGTAGCTGTAGAGGGCAATGAGGTCTCCCCTTCTTCAAACTAAACAATCCTAGTTCTCCCTCAGGTCACTGTGAATAGTTCTTGTGACTCTTTCACCTCTGAATCACTTCTGTAGGAGCTGACATCTCTTAAACTCCAGTCTGGGGCAGGATTCATAGAATACTGATTAGAAAAGTGTTGATTTATGGCTGAAGATCTCAGTTACACATGTAAGTGCAATTTTCATGCTTTAGACCATCCCTTCTCTCCACATCCTTCCGATGCTAACTCCTCCCACCTAATAATTAGCAAAAGATAATTAGTAAAAGATAATTAATAAGACTTTGGTTAAGAGTAAAGTGTAAAAACTGTTTGAAAAATATTTTAATAATTATTTTTGAAACTTAAAGTTCTCTGGAGTATTTAAGTATGAGGTACACCAGGATCTACCTCAAGAGTATTCTCAGCAAGTATATAACTCACACAATTCAAAAGACACTTCATTACGTCTTTAAGGGTTGAAATGGGGAGAATATGCAGTGATGTAGGTATGCAGTGGGCAACAGTAGAATGAATGTTATCTCAGGCCAAATTCCTTCTTTAAAAGAGCAGTCAGTGGATTATGTTGTGTAGGATGTGATGGGATAAGTGTGCAAAGCCCAGAAAGCCAAGATCAGAAGAAGGTAAGGTGTACAACTGATGGAGGTGGGATCTTACATTGTTACAAGGATCTGAGTTTGGGTACTGGTGTTCTGAGCCAGGAGCACTGAAGCAGGAAGAGAAGGAAAGCAATCAGAAAAAAAAATACATAGTGCAGTCACTCAGATGTCTAAGAGACTTTCAGAAGTGGATTCTGGAGATGGAAAGCGAGGGACTAGGAAGGGAAGAAATTTACCTAATGACACACTTAGAAAAATACTAAGTCAGGGCTATGTTAGCCAGATTCCCATCCTCCTGACTAGTAAACTTATAAGTTCTAAACCAAAAGTTAGTTGGAAATGTACATCCCTGACAAAGCTTTTCAAATTAAGTATGCAGCTTGAAGTTTTTGAGTCACAGAACACAACAGCACTGCAAAAGGAATAAAGTGTTCACCACTTGAAAAATATATTACAATACTTAGTGATAATATTCTAGCTACTTTAGAAGTACTAATCTTATTCCAGTGTTACGACTTGTAGTGGTATTAGTATTGAAACAGTGCTTACAGTTGCCAGAACATAGGTTTATCTATTTCAATTTCAAAAATTCTAAGTGTTCTCACAAAGATTTGAGTCCTTCTCTTATTAAAATGCTGCAGGTTATTCTTTATAAAATATCTTCATTGAATTAATATATTCTTGTTCTAGTAAAAATTTCAGAAACTAGAAAACTTCTCCCACTCATATAACCTACAGGTTGAAAGAAAAGTATATTTCTGATGTTTCTCCATGTGCAAGAGGATAAATTAATCTGGATATTAAAACCTAATGGAAAAAACCATATAATTTAGAGCTTTATTTCATAGAATCATAGAAGAGTTAAGGTTGGAAGGTCCCTTCCAAAAATCATAAGGTTCTAACCTCCCTGCTATGAGCAGGGACTTCTCCCAGCAGACCAGACTGCACAAGCCTCATCCAACTTGGCCTTGAACACCTCCAGGGAGGGGGCAGCCACAACTTCTCTGGGTAACTTGTTCCAGTGCCTTCCTACCCTCAAGGTAAAGAATTTCTTCCTTATACCTAGCTTAAATCTCTCCTCTTTCAGTTCAAAACCATTACCTCTCATCCTATCACTACAATACACTTTCTGCTGATAAAGACCTTGCATGTAAAAACTATACCCTGCATGTAAAAACTAGACTTAAATGTCTTACTGAAAGTTTTATGGTCTACTTTGAAAGGATATCAGGGCTAAGATCAATATGTACTTTCACCCCACATGAAATTGCTTTTAAAAGTAACTCTTCAAAACAAGGTTCAACAAAAGGGAAACACACTTAACATAGTTGTACAAGGGGAAAATTCAAGATTTTTCCTGTTGCTTTGTTATACAGTTTGATTATGTCTTAGTTCACAATATGCAGATTACACTGTGATGGAAATGATAGATGGAGAAAAAAAAATTCTAAGTTTATATATTATGAGCTCCCAGTAAGTCTTTAACAAAATGTCGATGAAAATTAAATTTTTACATGTACAGTTAAATAATCCACGTGGCCTCAAATTAAAACCGTGGAACCTTTACAACACAGGACAAAAAATAAATGCTTTTTAAATTTTGGCATTTCAAAGTTTGTGCTTACTTAGTTCTGATTCTGTTCTGATATTTTTTTTACTCATTTGAGTAAACCAGATAGGACAGCCTATGAAGCAAGAGCAGACACAGTCTAAGCTATGCCTGTGGTCACGATGAGGTAAGATATGCCTAGCAAATGCTTTTATTTTACTTTAACTCTCCCAAAAATATAATTGATTGTATATATACAAAGACAGAAAGAGCTGTTAAGAAATATCGAGGTAATGTAAACTGAGTACCTAAATTCTAGCTGCCATTAAATGGAATTTGATAATGGATT
>NW_009953941.1:639087-670628 GCF_000747805.2 Chaetura pelagica
TCTTTCCCTTTATCTCATTAAAAATCATGATTGTAATTTGTAGCCAACTAAAATATCACTGCTTTTCCATCATGGATCGTAAACTCCTGTTACTTGTTTCTAGCTCTGCCTAGAGTGGGGTGAACATCACAGTCCACTGCCATTTACAGGATTTTTTTCTTCTTATTTGAGATCCAAACATTCTAATTGGCAGAAGAATCACTCAAGTTTTGCAGAAGAACTAACAGGAAGTAGTCACTGGCATGACCAAAGCTTGCAGTTAGTATTAGAAAGTTGGAGTCCCACAGAGTTCTCCATGCTTTTGGCACTCTGAATTTTTATTTTCTTTCCTTTTTTTTTTTTTTTTTTTTAATATAATGGAAAATTTTAATTATTACACCTAAGCTCTTATGCTACATTGCATTATACCTATTTTCCTCATCACTTAAAAAAAAAAAAAAAGCAAAAAAAAAAAGCAAAAAAAAAAAAAAGGCAAAGGCATGCTAGATCTATTAAAGCTTTCCAAGGTCATTGGCCTGTGTCTTTTTCTGCTCCTCAACAAAGTACTCATTTTTCTTAGTTTCCTGTCAGTATACCATGATATCCTTCACATCTGTCTGTGCCTTTGCTTTTATTAGCAGAAAATACAGCCATAGTTTTAGTGTCATGTGTACTATAAAGACAGGATTTTCAGGAGATTTGACAACTCTCATATTTTCCAAAGTATTCTCTATGTAACACAGAAACAGTTTATTACTGTTAAGTAGTGACTGTCTCGCCAGCTTGAATAATGAAGTCCTCTAGGTCAATATTTTATACAATGATGCATTTAAGGAAGCATTCCTCTGCAGTCTAACACTAAAACAATGGGTGTCATAAGAGAAATCTATGTATTATCCATCTTCGATGCCACTATAATCAATCTAATTCTTTGAGTAGTGAAAATACAATATGTTATTGTGTTAAACCAAGAATTTTCTTCTACCAAAATGTTTTTAAAAGAATGTGATAAAATTATTTATAGAAGCCAGATATGCTGTACAAGGTAGAATAAATTCAACCTTCTACAAACAGTGTTTTCAACTACAGGAGATTTACATCTGTTACCTCTAAAACAAATTTCCACAAGGTGCAGGAACATGGTTTTTGAGAATGATACAGCCATCCAAGCAAAACATTAAGAATCTTCTTTGTTTGACAATATTTTTACTCATACTAAAATGCTAAAACTACCACAAATTTAGAAATTATTCATCATTAATTAATATGCATGAAATTTTTACTTCTACCCATAAAGGTTACAGTTATTCAAACAAGATCTCTTAGGTAATTTTTCCAAGTAACATGGAATACAAAATAAAAGAATAAGCATTCAAATAATTAGGAAATGAGATAAGTGGTGCAATTTTAACAGCAGATGCTATAAACCATATTCAGTATGGGTATTTAATCAGAAATACATCAACCTTGCAAACACTTAAAATAATGAATAATATTTTTCATATGAGTAACCCTGAAGAATTCAGTTATGCATATACTTAAATAGGGCTTTTTTGTTCTTAGAGGATACAAGCATTTTTAATGTCAGGACTTCTTAGTTAAACACATCATTTCTTATATCTTTTCTGTTTCAGATAATCTATTTAAGTAACAAAAATTTATACAAATACAGAGCAGAAAACAAAATAATGTATTATAATATCTTAGCTTTTTACTTGTGTGCTACTTGGAGTTCTATATTCTTGACAAAGAAAACAAAATGCACAGTAGTTAGTCATAAGATTAATTCCAAAGTCAGAGTTAAATTTATAATTCATCACTGAAGTCAACTTTAATGTTTTCAGTTTTAATTACATGGGGCCAAGTAAAACAGTGCCAAAGTTAAGCAATAATTAAAGCAGTTCTGATACCCAAGAAGTGTATGAGTCTTGCTGGAATTACATTTAAAACCATCATCTGAATATTTTTAAGCCTCAGCCTGGTGTAACTTCCGAGCACTCTCTTCTGCATGACTCAGATATTCAGGGGTCAGTTAGTTTGTTTTCTCTGTGCAACATAAATAAGCTTTTCGGTTATTGTCAGGTTGTAAACAGGACTGGAGAAGAAAAGCATACATGGAAATGAGAATAACTGGGAACAGAAGATAAAGAAGCAAGTCAATGGATTCTTCTTGAGTGACCCACTCCAAGTACTACATTTCAAACCACTGTGTGAAGCTGTTTTAGCAGAACAGAATAAAATTTTGCCCTATTTGCTTGTAGTTTCTACTAAACCAAAAATAGCAAAAGACCCTGAGCAAACTCAGACACTCTCATTTTTTGAGGTTCTCTGTACTGCTTCTTCCATGTGCTCTTTGAGTTTTATTCTTCCCCCAGCACACACATTCAGGCAAAGAGTTTAAACTCCTAGTCGTGTTAATATTAGATATACCATAGCTATGTGTGACAGACTAGCCCTTGGAGTGGCTATCCATAGATGATGCTCTTCCTCCTTTTTCAGAGTGAGAAAGCATTGACCAATTAATAAGATCCAAGAAAAAAAAAAAAAAAATCTTAACATTATCTTATTTATTTTTCTTCCAAGTGTGATACGAACATAAGTGATGTCCCCAACACCTCACTGAAGTCACTTACCATAATGTACAGATGTGTAAATTGACCTGAGGATCTTGAGAGACTCACCCAAGGGTACAGTATGAATATGTATCACAATGAGGATTAGATTTCAGGAGCGTTCTGCTAAAGCCCCTGTTCATACTCTAGTGCTTTTCAAGATGAATAAATTATAGGTTTTCAAGAATAAATGTGAAAGTGAATGAATAAGTTATGGGGAGACATGATCACAACCCAGTCTGGATTCAGCCCCAAAGCTGGCTCATTCTTACATAGTGCACTTACAAGACCCTTAATACCTCAGAACAAATGTAGTTCTAAATGTATACTATTGAGAAAATTCAGGTTCTCCCTAGAACTGTGAAGGCAAATCTGTGCAAGCATTCTCTTGCAAATTAACTCTAAAATAAATTTAATTTTGAGGCAGAGGGTTTTCTCCTCTATGTTCAGTTTCTGAAGGAGCTACCTCTGCAGAAGATCAGCCTAGAGGGTCTGCATGCACAAAGTAATTTGAAATGTAGAGCAGATAGACAAACACGTCATACCTCTACATAGATAAAAAACATACTTCTACTGAAAAAAAAAAACTGAAGTGACTAAAGCAGTGGCCTTAATCTAGTTAAGTCTTTGCTTGTATCAAGATCACTAAGTCCGCTGAAATCACTGCAAAACTAGAGGATGAAAAACAAACACAGAAACACAACACCCACCTCCCAGCATAGGCACACATAAAACTTTTGGTAAATAACATCACATTGAATATTTTTTTCTCCACAGAACAACCGTCCTAACAAAACAGATCTCCAAACTCTGCTCTCCAATTTCCAGATCCTCACTAGTGCCTCTTCCTAGACACAATAAACTTTTTATCCTCTCAAGGAGCAGATTTGTGGGCTTTTCTCTGTTGTTGGTTACCCAAGCATCCCAAAACTACGGTCCACCAGGAAATCTTTTGTTTTGTTTTTACCAAACCCAGGTTAAAAATCAGTATTTTCTGTCGCATTGCCAGATCTGGAGGATTTATACAAACACACATGGTTTATACTTGTTTGGCATACAAAAGCCATCACCCATATCTATCCCCAGTGGGGTCCAGTGGGCTACTGTCTGTACAGACTAGAAAAAAAAAATAGGGACTCACTCTCAGGTGACAAAAACACCCAAAGTAAAAATAAAAATCTATAAAATGAGACTGACTATTAGCAATCAAAATACATGTTTTAGAAACCATAGTTTGAGTAATTCTAGTAAAGATCCTACAAAGTAAGTTTCAGGCTACCTGACAATCACCTTGGAATTAATTTTAGGTGTATATAAGATATCACTTCAGTATTTAGATATCACAGTTAACCTGGTTGTTAGTTTTTTTTTTTCAATGGGTGAATTTACAAACTTGATGGACTAGGTGATCTTAAAGGTGTTTACCAACCAGAATAATTCTATGAAAAAAGTAACTGATATTGCTCTTTGTTCGGTCTTCAAAGCAAAGATCATAAATATTTCAAGGTATAATCTAATGTTGTATTTGTGAGGACTGAAAAACCCTGATTGATTCAAAACTTTTGTGAAAGCACCTACCATGTTCTAGCCACAAACATCACCACACTGTGGAGAGAATAGTTAATCTGTCAGATTCTTTCATGAATGAGGAGAGCGATAGGAATTTTTTTATTTTTTTTTTTATTATAGACCAGGATGATTATATTATTTATACAGGCATTCAAACAAACAAACAAACAAATAATTAAATAGATAAATACTTTATCTATATATACCATTTTCTTGTCTGAGCTAATGCTCTATCACTTCAGAATAGCACGAACAATAGGGGAAAATATTTAATGATATAATGGTCACTAACTAGTCAGAGTTAATTCTTATTCCGGGCTTGCTCTGCTCTTTGTCAGACTGTCCATCTCACTGAGCAGGTTACATTTTGTTTTCCAGGTCCAAGACTATATTTTCAGGTACTTACTCTTCAGGACCAAGATAAACTTTGGAGCTTCTCTCATCAGATGCAGGTAGTATCTCTGGCTTGTTCCATTGATCATCTATGTGTGATCTTCGGTGGGGAACAAACAAAAGGGCATTAGCCCACAGAACTACTCGTGTCTGTGCTTTTTATGGCAGATTGAACAATTGTGCATCAATAGGTAACACAGAAAAAAGACATCCTGAAGACACTTCTCACCTATGCTTTCTTTTTGCTCAGAGTGAAGATCGTTGATTTTCATCACTACCAATCTTAAGGTCAGATTCTGACCCGATTTAAACTAGCAAAACATAGAAGGAATCCACTTTGTTCATTCTTATCTTTTTTTCCTACTTGTCATAATTTCTCAGTATTCAGAATATTCTACAACATTAAAAATATATTAAACAGAAAGTTGGGTCAACAGACAAGTTAGATCTGACATGTACAAGCTCAGAATCTGGTTCTTATTACAAAAATATTATCACTACTTATGTAAAATTTCAGCTACAATAAAATCTAGTCTAAGCAACTTCCATATCACTGCATTATTATTCCAAATTACAATTGATGGTAATTACAAACTAAAGCAAGAGTAGAGAACATTATCATATAAGAATCTTACCATTGCCTCAAGATATATAACAGCAACTAATATGTCAGCCTGGCTCTTGGAAATGTTCTAGCTACAGCTCTTTTCATTACATCCTTATGTAATCTAATTTTGTCGAGGGCCCTGGCTAACCTGGAACAGATGCTGTGGCTCAGATCACAATGCATTGCAATTCAGCACATAATATTTTTCTGAAAAGAAAGGAAAAAAAGACTGTGCATACAGGAGGGAGTACTTGATCACCTGCTTGCAGTGCTCACTTCCAATGAATGTCTGACAAAATTCCTGATGTTTTATAATATTTGTAGTCAGATAGGTGCCAGAGATAACTGAATTAGAACACTGACACTGAACACTGAAGCCCAGACCTATGCCCTGGAAATCACCTGTTGTTGTAAGTTAAATACATTATTTTTAATATATTTCTATAATATATTTCTAGACTTTAACATGGGCCAGAATGGAAGTAACTGTAACTTGCTTCAGTCAAGTACTGAAAAATCCAATGAGGAAATCTTGCATGTAAGTAGTGTCTTATTTTATACCCTTATTTCTTATAATTCTTTTTCCTATCTAGGGATTTGGTGTGATTTTGTAGTACAACACCTAGGTAAAAGTAAGATATTCAGTCATCATTGATTAAAAACATCTTTCTTGATATGAAGTTATTATTTGTGACATCAGTGCAAGACTGCAGGCTGAAATTTCCCTACTGCCTGGGATGAATCCCTGGAATGGTCCCCACTCCAGTAATGTTGGTCTGTACTGGGCAGCAGTGTCATCTCTATCAAGAAGCAGCCAGAACTAGGAAAGAGGTGTCCATCTCTTTAGCTTTTTAATCACACGCTGTATCTGAGCACTCAGAATGTTCCAAAAAGTCATGGTTATGCCCATTTTTTTGTGTTGTCTGACTGTCGAAGTTACACATATCGGTTCAGAAGAGACAGAACTGAGAAATGGGAAACCTAATGGGCCTTCTACCTTTGTCTCTTAAATCTATTTAAGAAGTTTGGGTTTAGTTTTTGAAAGTAAAAAATAGAGGACTATATTACACTTTTGGAAATTACCTATTAACATCCCACACAATAGTTTATCTAAGTTACTTTTATTGAGAATTAATTGCCTTTCAAACTATCCGGTCACACATTATACTGAGGGGACGAGAGAGGAGGAGAGGGAAGGAGAGGAAAAAGAGCACACATTTGCTCCAGAAGTAGGCTCAACTTGCAAAGTATTTGGATTAAAGTTTTGTACTCGGATAAACAAAGTCTACTCAGATACTACCTGAAATGCCTCAGCATATCTGTGCTGCACAGAGAGGTACCATGCACAGTCCCCTTACGCAAAGCGGGATGTTACAACCCGGAGCTGCACCCCGCTGGCTGTTAGCCTGGGGTCAAATGTGGTAATCTCCACTACTCCTTGTGAGATTTCAAGTGGCACCTCTTGAAAATGCTCCTTCATGTCTGCCAAAAAGTGTTTAGCAAAACTTGAGGTAATGTTCACAGACATATTTCAGACCAGCCTGTAGTCTTTGGCTGTCTGGCTGATTAGTTCTAATGCTTTATTCACTTTACAGTGATTTCTCTGCAGTCTTGCATTGCTGCATTAACAGGCTGACAAACACACTTCCACCTGACTTGAAGAAAGCAACATTTTGAAGGGCACTGCAAACCTGTGCAGGAGAGGAATCCTGAGATTAAGCACTCTCTCCTTCCATTTATTGCTCACCACACCAGTTAACACTACCCACTAAAAGATGTCTACTTAGTGCTGAAATTGCCAATTTCCACTTCATAAACTACCCTTTATCTTAGAAAAGACCTTCACCTCATGGGTGATTTTTTAATCTTAAATTAGGCTTCTGAGCATTGCAGGACCTTGCTCAAGAATTCCTACAGCACAGGAATGGGATGTCTTTGTATTTGTTAATCTATAAATGGAATATAATGTATATTAAAAATATTTACAAAATAGTAATTAGATTTAAGTGTCTAAAAGGACAGGAATAAAATGAAAACTACAATCACATCTAGAATTATATGAACCTAAATATGCCTTTTTTTTCCTACATTCAATCTAGTTAATGTAAAAAAAGCACTTACACAGTTTAATCCTAAAATTTAACTTAAGTGAAATCCCACCCCAGGTCTCAGTTTGCCCAGTTTGAGGAAATGCACAGATTTATCATTCCATGTGGCCTTTGGCATTATATTCAGAGTCAAATAAAGGATACTTTCTCATTCTCATAGAATGCATAACTAAACCAAAAAGCCACTTTTAACATGATGATTAACTTCAAGAAAGCTATTTTTAAGCTATATTGAGAAACATCTATTTGCTTCCTCTCAGTAGCAGTTATGTTTCTACTTGATTTTACTGTAAACAGAATTTTAAAGCTACTGGAGTGGAAAGGTTACTTACCACCTGCTGGGGCGGTACCACTTCTAACTGCATTTCTTCTTTTTATCTTTTTTTTCTATCTAAATATTAATAAGTACATAAACTGCAGCAGTGCACACAGCTCTTTGCTTGCTCTTGAGTGAGACTACACAGCACAAGGATTTTGGACTGCAGCAGGCTTATATCTAATAATCACTGAAAAGACTCTAGGAAGAGTCTCAGTATAGCCTAGAAACAGACACTGGCACCAATTGCCTAAACACTTCACTTCTCTGCCAGGCCATATTGAGTTTGCAGCACCCACATTTCAACAGCTACATTTCTGAAGAGTGTGGACATGTTTTATCTATCAAGTTTTTCCAAATCATTCTTCCCAATGCTGTGGTGTGTTGCTGTTAATGCTCACAAATAATAGATTTCCTCCTTGTGTTTTTCTTGTCTTTCAAGTACATATTTCTAATGTGTTTTGCAGGAAATCTTATCTATGACTGATCCTGGGCTAATTAAATAATCAACAGTGATTATTCAAGCTTTACCATCCATGATGAAAGATATTTAGGAATTTATGGGCTACCACTGAGTCAAATCTACAAATCTTCCATAACATATTCCCTTTTTCTTTAGGCAAATTGGTGGGAAAAGATGAGAACAGAATAGAGGAGAAAAAAATAAAGTAAGAGAAAAAAAAAAAAAAAAAAAAAAAAAAAAAAAAAAAAAAAAAAAAAAAAAGAATACTTGCTACAAGTCTTGCTATCAATATATTAAGTCATTGCAGGAAGACGTGGAGATGGAAAGTCACCATACTGGTAATATTACAGGAGTAAACTGGAAATTATATCCTTACTTGATTAGTTTATGTTATATAGCTATAGCCCCTGTCCTGAAGACAATTTCACAAGCACAAAGCACAGCTGTCCCTAGGGAATTAAAACACATTTTTAATATTAATTTTCTAGTGGAGATTCTTGTGCAAATTATGTAAAACACAGCACTAAACTTAATTGCCTAAAGTGTTTACTTAATCTCCATATTCTATTAATAAGGAATCAAGAAAATAATTAAGACTAAACTAATTTTAAATATAGTAAATACGAGTTGATGCTATATGACTAAGCAGGTTGCATAGAAGATTTAAATATTTATGAAGTAGCAGCAAATAGCTTATTGTACATGATGCTACAAGTCTTGCTATCAATATATTAAGTCATTGCAGGAAGACGTGGAGATGGAAAGTCACCATACTGGTAATATTACAGGAGTAAACTGGAAATTATATCCTTACTTGATTAGTTTATGTTATATAGCTATAGCCCCTGTCCTGAAGACAATTTCACAAGCACAAAGCACAGCTGTCCCTAGGGAATTAAAACACATTTTTAATATTAATTTTCTAGTGGAGATTCTTGTGCAAATTATGTAAAACACAGCACTAAACTTAATTGCCTAAAGTGTTTACTTAATCTCCATATTCTATTAATAAGGAATCAAGAAAATAATTAAGACTAAACTAATTTTAAATATAGTAAATACGAGTTGATGCTATATGACTAAGCAGGTTGCATAGAAGATTTAAATATTTATGAAGTAGCAGCAAATAGCTTATTGTACATGAAAACATAAAGAAATTCAAGCTTCAGTTAACACACATATAGTAAGCAGACCATTAGGAGTTAACAGCTGTAGGCTAGGTCTAAGTCAGTATTAGATTCACACATCTTAGCTTTTTCTTTTTCCAGAATCAATATCTGCAAATAATAAATGAGTTCCCAAAGGGTTGAGTTAAGCTCCAACCACCACAGAGTAACTCTGCAATTGGTCATTGACTCAATAATGCAGGTGAGCTTCACACTGTAGAACATCTTTAGCACACTATAATAGAAAATTAATAGCGTTCAAATCAGCAGCAGGGTTACCCTAAGGATTACATAATAGCTTGGGTTAGAACAATCATCTAGCTCCAAGAAGTGTAAAATGTCATAAAACTAGAAAGAGATAGAAAAGCTCCTACATTAGGCATCATTTGTGTAGTGTACACTGGCTGTTTTTAAAACACGTTGAACAACAAAGATCCACATTATAAAAGTGTACCGCAGAAAATACTACCAACAAACCGCATTGCAGTAGTGTCCATGGGAAATATGAAACTCATATATCACGGTGCTGTTAATAATAATAGAAGAATACAGAATTTAGTTTACTACTATACAGAAGGTTTCATGTTAGCTACTGTAACACTGCAATAAAATGTGTAAAAATAAGGTGTCCACAAATGCATGCGTAAGGTACTAATATCTAAAATCAAACATAAAATAATCACAGTAGGTGCCTTAGCCTTTTTTCCAGATTGCAAATAAAATAACTTTTATTTACAGACTGTACAAATTCTTTTATGTTTTATATCAGGTTATCTATGACAACTATTCTGGAACATGCTAAATCAAATGTATATACACTCAGCAACCAGCTTCAGTGTATGAAAGATGATATGAGACTAATTTACAACAGATTAATATGGTAGCAACCCAATGGCATGAGGGACTAATAAGCACCTGGAGACAAAAACAGCAATCTCACAAACCTTAAGCAATGTCAGAAAACTTCTCCACTGCACAGCACAAATACCTATCTCCCGGAAAGAAACAATAGACTGCATAGCATGTAATAGAATATCAATTATTAATTTAACAATTTTTCAGTACCAGGGAACACTTTGGACAGTTAAGGGCCCAGAGATAAAATTGAAAGAAATTTGATTTCTTCATCTGGTTAGCACTTGAGGACAGGTAGACACTACAGGCACTCTATCTAAGCATTATAAACTAAGATTTTGCCATTGAATTCAATTTTAAAGGGAAAACACTTCCCACAATATTTTGGAAAAAAAGGCATTAAAACCCCTGACCCCTGAAGTTTTACATGAATTCAGTTCATTTGCTAAATAAAACACTGACTTCAGTTTTTCTCAGTTCAATGCTGAACTACAAAATATACTCACTACATCGTGCCGACTGTCCCATTTCCAACTAGAATTTGTACATTTCCAACTTTCTGCACAGGTCTCTGCTGCTCCGAATGTAAATAGGACTTGACACACATACCACGGTCGTTATAAGATTTGAGTTCAGACTTACCCACAGGCTGCCACCATCCCATACATCGCCACAGCACAAAAGCAGCTTGTGGCATTCCCCGCAGGCTACTTGTCTTACTTTTCAGAGGAGTAATGTCCTCACCCAGCTTGGCACCAGCTGTAGGAATAAAAGATCGGTGTGGAGAATAAAATCCTCTGCTGCTCTGGTGCCTTCCCTGTGGCTCTTTTTTTTTTCATAGTGACTTGTGCCATACACAAAATGGCACCTCTCTTTCAATGCGGAGAGGTCCAGGCTTTATATACCAGGCATGTGAATGTGAGTATACCACAAAACACTAGTTCCTTATCATGCGCTTGTTAGCTTGTCCAATCTATGGCAATCACTTCGGTCCCAGGGGTTGAAAGACACAAGACGCAGGGAAAAAGGGAAGCAAAAGCTGAAGAAAGATCAATACTGCACTGTGAAACAAGAAGTGTAGGCTATTTACTTTTCATTGATCTGATGATGCAGGAGAAACACCTCAGACTGGCATTAAATTGAGGGAATACATCTTCTGTGTTTTTTCACCTCAAGGTCAAGAAAGAGCCAAAAAGAAATTAGAACAAACAGAAACTAATAACAGGAGTAAAATCAAACTATTAATCCACATTACAAATCCACATAGAAACATAATTAAATATCAGGCTGAATAGGGTTCACAATAAAACAAACACTGCCAGCTCTTATCAGTTTCAAATTGCACCTGGACTGACTGCAAACAAACAAGTGACTATATGAGGCAGGCTGAAACAAATCTAGGTTTAATATTAGTGTAGAGGCCCCTTCTAAAAAAAAAAAAAAAAGGCTTATGTCTTCCCACATAAAATTAGAAACATCTATCTGACTCATATCAAAAGCAGATGTATATTTCCACTTTCACTTTTTTATTTAAACAAACACAGTTTTACATTTTCTAGGGCTCAAGGGAAGGAAAGGGCATGCTTACACTATTGGCTTACCTTATCTTTAAAGATACATTCACTACATATGTTTGTACAGAAATTATAGACATGCTGATATGAATTTGAAGGTTTTCACTTGAAAAAAAACAACACAGAAAAAAACTGAAAAAAAACCCACAACAAAATCAAACCCAAATTGCATAGTTTGGATCTGCACACACTAATGTAGCATGCTTCAGTGAAAGCACAGCAAACCACCAAACCTTGCTTTCACAGAACAAGGCAAAAGACCAAAATGGCTTGAATTAAAACACTGTAACAATTTATTCATTAACATCCAAATATTATTTAGATACTTGGTTATAAATTTTCTCAAACTGAGATACTTATCGATGTCCCTTAACCTGGCAAAGTAGATACCACTTCAAAATAGCCATAAAAGTGACTCTGCTTTCATAAACAGATGTGATGTCTGTATTAACTTGTGGAGTTGAGAAATAAGTTGAAGGACCACCTCCCTCATAAGTAGGAGACATGCAGAGGGAGATCTCTGTGGGAATGCAATTAGCAGTTAAGCAGTCTCCAAAACCAGAAGAAAACAATGACATGGGATGTGGTCTCACATAAAAATTGCTGAAAAAAATAAAGGAAAAACAGGGAAGCTAAAGCAGCCAGAGAAGAGAGGATATTGTTTCCTATCTGCATTACTTATTCATATAGAATGTACGTGTAGACCTCCCAGGCAAGGTAGAAAGTAAAGCCTTAAAAATGAGGTGCAGAGTTCAGACTGTCTATTTGACATTCAAGGAAGAGATCAAGATTGGTCCTATTGGGAAAAAAAAAAAAAAAAAAAAAAAAAAAAGTATGTTAATTCTCAAAAGTTCGAGGTGTTAGGGCATTCACAGTTTAAATTCAAAGACTTCTATTGCTAAAATAAACCATCGTACCCCTATGTGGAAAAAAAATACACCACAAATGTGATTTGGTAAGGTATGATATTATAGACTCAAACCAGAAAGTAGAGGAATGAAAAGCAGCAAAGTGCATTTATGTATTGTAACAATTTAATTATTACTTTTAGTATTGCAAGAATTATAATTTCGTCAACAGTCCTAATTAAAAACAACAACAAAAAAAAGGTTAAAAAACCAAAATTTGCATGCATGTCTTGGTTGTGTCATAAGGAAAAAAAAAATAACAAAATTACTACAGCTCCACAACCTTGCACCAGAAGTTAGGAATAGACTCTGGTAAATTCTTATTACATTTTTTTTATTGCTAGTGAAAAATTCTGTAGGGTTTTTCTCATTTCTTTAGTACTAGTGGAGGCAATTTAAATTAAAAGTTATTGGTGGAAGTTTGCACTGAGAAGAAATGCTCAGTATGGGATAATTTTCTTTTTTCTTTTCATTTGCTTCCTCTTTTATTTGCCATTGGTTTGCACTTTTTGTGACACATGTCAGTGTAGTTTTCTTACTTGAGATTCAATTTTAGAGACCTAAAGCCTCAAAATAGCTCTTTCAGTACCATTTCAACTTGTGCAGGGCAGTGCTTGCCCTGATGCAGACTTGTGCTCACTGCAGAGTCCAGCACTACTCTGGGATTATACATGAATATTGATGGGAGTAATCCCAACCGTGTCTCCTTTTCTATTAGTTTCCAGATATTTCCTTCAAATTAGGAAACACCACAGGCATTCATTGCTCTTCCTAATCCAGGTTGGAGAGTTTTCTGTTTGTGTCCAGCAACACCTGTTGATCTAACAAAATAACCTATTTTTGTAAAATTTGCCTGTGAACAAGCCTCAGTCCTCAAGCTGAGTACAAGTTTGAAGCAACTGCTTCAAGTTAATTTTCCATAACTATTTAAATGAAGCTTTTTTCCCTAAACTTCCCCTTTTTTCTTTTTTTAATTTTTTCCTTCTAGTCTTTTGACAATAAACAAAAAACCCAAATCCATCAAAGCTTACACAAAACAGCATCCTCCAAGAGAAATCTTGCCAGAACAACGAACGCAGCCTGCCAACACAAGACAGCCATTAAAACACACACAGAGGTCCCACACTGAGACATATGTTAGCAAATGCAAACAAACCATGTCAGTGAAATCATGTGCAACACACCAGAACTCACTGACACAAATAAAGAGTAGTAACCAGTATCTCCAGAAAGACATTCATCACAAGGCAATCACACCCTGCCTGTCATGTAGGCCAAACCTCTAATCAATCCTGAAGGATATCTTTAGAATATTGTTGAAAAGATGAGAATTAAAATTCACAATTCTGTTAAACACTGAAACAGAAACAGAGATCCAAGTTTTAATACTATGTAAATCCTTTAGTACCCCATCTGCCTTGTGCTGATCTTTCATGTCCCCTCCATCTTGTTATGTCTGTTCCTCAGGTGTTCTCCTCTTCACTTTTCCCTTTCCTATCACTCTCTTGTACCACAGGTATTAAACTACACCCTCCCTCCCCTTTTTTAAAAAATTTTCTTATTCTTTCTTATTTGTCCCTATGATCAATGGACACAATTTATATCAAGCAATAATTCTCTGTATCTTTAGAAAACCAAGACTTCAATCATGTAACTGTGTTTACACTGTGGCTGGTTACATTTTTCAGTAAAATGCACAGGCAGTTGTAGTGGCCTCATTATAGTCCAGACAAGTAGTTTTGTATCAAATATTCTCCTATGGATTTTAAAGTTAATTACTCCAAAAATCTTCTTTTAACTAACTGTATTTGCAGTATTGTTTTAATATTTCTTAAAAGAAAATAAAGGTAATTTATATAATTGCAGTTATTTGAACAAAAAAACTCTTAGGTTCTCTAAGACAAGGCCATTTTTATTATAATTATTTAACTAATACTGCTGTTCAAACAAAACTATGTTAATGTACAAAACTATTAGACTGCAGTAAAATTTTAGTCAATTAAAAAATTATCACGATAAAATATAAATCCACACAGTTAAAGACTACTGTTATACTTAAAAAGTTGATGGGTTTTTAGTGATTTGCTTTGTTTTGTTGTTTGGTTGTTTTTTTCCTAATCTGTTTTAGGCAAGACAGTAAAATATAGAGAGGTTACAGATATTAACCTTTTTAAGGCTGTAAAGTTTTTAAATCAAAGGCAACAGCTGAATTATCACAGTTAAAGCAAGCAAAGAAGGACATATATGCAGTTTGTCACAATATATAATATGATGGATAGTAGGGCAATTATTTTATATACGTAAAAAGAAGCAGTGTGCATGTGTCAAAACATTTACACAGCTTGCAAGTTATTCACATACATTATGAAAATGAAGATTTTATATCAGGCAGGAGAGTCTAGCATGTGAAAACAAAAAGTTCTCTTTGCCTTAGCACACGAGACATATTAACATTAGAATTGCTGGAAATTTTCACTGGGCATTTAAAATCCATTGCCACAAAAGCTATACTAAATATGTTCTTTCACAGGCCTGTGAAGTCTTGAGTTTTCATATCCTATAATTTTTTGGTCCTCAGTGCAAAGTTTATCTCAAGAAGAGATTTTTGTCTACAGGTACAAGATCCAGTTCAGATGTCACTTCACTCTTTGTGACTTCTCTCATTGTTTTTCCATTTCTGCCTTTGTAATGCCAGCAATAACCAAATAAGTCAAAAGTCAACATATACAGAAGAGTATCATACTGAGGGCATTCTATACCAGTTTGATATGTGCTACCTAAAAATCTGTAAAATAATACAAATAATGTAATGTTAGATTTATATTAAATAATCACAACACAAACCACAATTTTCTCAAATAATTTTGATGAAATACTCAAGTCCTATAAATCCAAAAACAATATTATTTTTCACCTGAAGAAGCTCTGTTGGTTTTTTTTTCTGATTATAACAAGCTAGATATTTCTTCATATACATTTATGTATGCACATATTTATATACTTATGCAGAATTACATCTATAATGAGACAAAATATAACATAGCTTTTCAGTTGGAAATTTTCTTTTTTGTTGTTTGTTTGTTTTTTTCAAAGGGAAGTAGTCAGCCTGAATTTCTATCCCCCTTCTGACCATACAGAAAATGGTCACAGAAAGCTACCAGTCTCCTTCCTCACTGACTTTTATCTACAGCCCATAGATGTTGAGTGAGAACTGGCCACAAAAAGTACAAAAGGAAAGCTATGGGATATGGGTTTGGCGTAGACTGAACACATTGTCCCTATGATACCAGCTCCCCACTGTTTGTCCCAGTGACAGTGAAATAGGTGAAAAAGGAATTTTCTCCTGCTAGGCTGACAAAGCTGATTCACCCGAAGTGGCCAGAACACTCTTCTAGTATGAAACAAAGAACAGCTTTTTCTCTTTATTTTCACATATGTATACTAGTTGTGAAGTGTTTTGTAACACCTACAATTAGTATACAAACCACACAAGTGATCTGTTATTTGCTACTGGGGACTTCTCACAAATGCAGAGGACATGCTGTTCAAGGCTCACTATAAATACAGTAAGAATTACAGACTTGGTTTGTAATGGTCAGTACCATTACATCCGTCACAATGAGACCAGCAAATTTTTGGACAATGAAAGGTCCAGAAGACAGGGAAAAGAGAAAAAAAAAAAAAAAAAAAAAAAAAAAAAAAAAAAAAAAAAAAGGAAAAAGGAAGAAACTCACCTTTTTCTCTTTGGTCTTTCCTTTATGAGTATTTAGGTGAACTTATCTTGGAAATGCAGAAGTCCCTAACATGGGGCTACTCTTTACCTCCTTTGGCACTTGATGACTTCACTTTTCAGCCACAAGTTGTTTGATTCTGTCTCATCCAAGAAGTGAAGACTCCTGCTAGTTTAGGGATTTCTGGGCATGCATCTGCCTCCAACTTCTTTCTTTCCTTTGCAGCTGAGAACAAAAAGCCACACACTTCTTCATCCCTGTGGATGAAGAGGATGTGAGAGGGATGCACCAGGGTTCAGAGTGCCACAGGGCAGGGAGATTGTGAAGGAATTACAGAAATACTGGTACTTAATTCTGCTAAAAGACAATGTGTACTTTTCAGGCATGTGATGCAGCATTCCTGTTGACTATTACCAGGTTTGAGGGAGGTGAAATTGTTCAGTAAAAGAAACTGAGGTTTTGGAATTTGGCATTTTGTTGTAGCCACTAGCTGCCTTTGTGCCTGAAGGGCTCATGGTCTAAACACAACATCTCAGAGATGTACTTTCTGATACTTAAGTTGCAAGATAAGTGAAAATATGGAATGATGTTCCTCTAAGATAGATGCATGCATGCAGCTTTTGCAGAAAAATCACTCATGACTGATTCCTGGACAGAAATTGAGTCAGGGAAGGCCTTGGTCAGGGTTTTATGATGACCAGAAGTACCATTACTGGAGTACTAAAGCCCAGGCACTACTCCAGATAAGCCAACATTTTATCAGAACAAAATGGTTCCAATTTGTCTCCAGGAGCAGCAAAAATGTATTTTTTATTGAACATGTTTCTATATCAAATCACAATAATTTCATTTGTGCTAATTTTTCAGTTTAGATAACACTATCCTCTGTAGTGCAGTTACCACTTAGGCAGAGTATTAAATATTATACAAGGAAAGTAGAGAACAGGCTGAACTGCATAAAGCAGAAATTAAGTTTTTTATGCATCCTACATGGCTGCAGATTTCTCTTGTTCTGTCAGAGTAAGTCTCTGAATTTCCCTTGATAACACAGATACAGATTTTCTGAGTACAATGAACAGACATAAAGTTATGAAATGCTGAGAGCTATGCAGATATCCACCAGGAACCAGTGGGCAGATTAACATCTAGAGTCTGAAAGGATTTGTACCTTGAGTGACAAATACAATGTGCTGCGCAGCCTTGAAGCTTTAAAAAAACCCATAAAATTAATAAAATAATCTGTTTAAGTAAGACTTTCCGATGAAAGTAAGGTGGGTAAGACACGTCCTTCTCACTTGAAAGAGAATACTTGTATTTTAAAACTAGGAAGTCAGAACTCATTTTCCCTTCAAAAAACAAGAGGCAGAAAGTGATTCTTTTGTCTTCAAATGAGACCAGATGTAAACCCAATAGTGATTCCTCAGTGATATACCAAGGGAAAAAAAGCTCCCTGGGACTTCAGAAATACTTCAGAATATGAGATGGGACTTGGTTTGTCTGAAATAGGAGAAAAATTTGAAAACCGCAGTGTACTTAAACACCTTTTTTGGCTTGACAACAGAATAATGCTTCCCAGTATTTCTTTTCTATGCCAGTTAGGTGTCACACATGGTTGATGAAGTAAGCCACAGGTTTCATTGTCTCAACCTAGGAGAAGGTCTGAACTCCTCCGCAATATCCTGTGACTGACAAAGATGGGACAACAACTCAGCCTGTGAAGCAGGCAAGCACTGGGAAGAATACCCAATGAGGAAAAAACAAGTCAGGAAAGGTGTGGGAAGAAATGCATAAAGGTTCAATTTTGCATTCAAACTTTGGAATGTTTGCCAAAATATAATCTCAAGTTTTTGTCCTTTCATGATAAATTAATGCATATCAGCTCTTGGAGAGAGCACAGTCTATTTCTAATACAATCTTACTCTAGTTAATAATGCAGACAGAGGTTACAGTGCAGTAGGCACCTAATTTCCACAGTCATCTGAGGTCTGTATGATTTTAACAGTTCTAAGAGATTAGCTGTATCAATTAATTTTAACAGTCTTATTTTCTGAAAAGTTTCATGATGTCTGAAGTTAGCAGTATGTTCTATAGTTCCATAATTTGTTTCCTAAAATGATAATGGAAGTTGGAATACACTTTGGACCTTGCTTTTTAATATTTTAAATAGCTGAATATTGTTGTTTTTTTCCTTTAAGGATATGCATTAGTTTTTCTAAAGAATATGTGAGTGTATATCTAAATATTATATTTTTAATCATTTAATATGGTAACCTCCAGAATTTAATTAATAAATAGTGGTTTTCAGCAGAAGAACACACAATTTTAAGGTTGATATTGACTGGGATGTAAGATTTTTGGACTAGCTACACAATATTTTCTGGATGGACAACTGTCAGTGCTGAAAACTTCAGAGGTTTTAGTTCATATCAGCTTTGGAAGAACATGCCCACAACCATGTCCAGAGGGGGTCACCTGATCTGTGAAACAACAGAAAGCCAACTTGCCATTTGGTAGGCAGTATCAGGAAGGTTTAATGTCTTGGTCATGGTTTGTACAGCCACAGCTATAGCCTTGCTACACCTGAGCCTGCACTTAAATGGAGCATCCTCGCTTAAACTTCTGTACCATGCAGTCATTAAGCACCATCTTCAGTCTAATACCTTGATGACTGCATGGTACATTAAAATAAATTCTAATGCTGCATTATTTTTTTTACAATTAGTTATTCAAGCATATCCTCTAAATGGAAGCAAGAATCCATCACGGAGAAAAAAAAAAAAATTAACATTATTTTGTAATCTACCTTTATGATTTTCTGTTCTTGAAATTCCAAGTAATCTGTTTTTTGCAATAATTGTAAAGCCCACAAAACTAATTGGGACTGGATCTAACAGATAGATCATCTCTTGTGTTGCTTGGAGTCCCAAGCAATGGAATAAAAACATGAGAATGTAACTTCTAATATCATGAAGACAGACTAACTATCGCAGAGTACTTTGAATAACAGTAGTGGAAAGAGCAGGTTGCTGTAATAACAATTACAGATCAGAATGAACTCCATGATAAACCCTTATTTTAAAGCTCAGTGAGAAGTAGGAAAAACATCTAAAAGGGTCTGAAGTCACCACAATCCTCTACTGACATCCCATTACCCAAGAATCCCACAGCTTGTAAAATAGCCATAGGAAAGAAGTAGATAATTATCGATTAGAAGAGGAAATTTTCCTGGCTTGGATGGAGCTTAATGATCATGATCTTTAAAACTCCCTCCCAACTGAAGGCATTCCATGATTCTACGATTCTATAAAATCAGGAGTCAACAACTTCCACCACACACAGAAAGAAAACATGATCCAAGATCATTAAATCCACTATGTTTATTCTAAAATCTTTTTTTTTTTGGGAACAGAAAATCTGGCATATGCCAAAGAAAGTGACTCTGTAGAGGAAACAGTTAAGAGGAACACCAGCAATCCCAGGACTGCACAGCCTAAAAAAGGCTGAGTTCAAGGAAGGACCTGTTTTTTAAAAATGCCTTGGGAAGTATGGTAAAAATTTAGAGAGTTACTGGCAGGGCAGCAAATATTTACAGTATTGTCTGCCTCTCACCTCAGTTGAGATATATTTGTGAGTGTCATTCTTGTGACCCACATAAAAACATTTGGAGAAATGTAAAACCCTGAGCCTTTAAACTCCATAATCAGAACACTAATGCCTAATATCCTGTGTCTGAGGAAGAAGAAAATAGATCCAAATCCTCTGTCATTGTGGCAGCGGTCACAAAAGTCCTGAGAGGAGATTGGGTATTTGGAGAAATTTATGTACTGAAAGAGTGGTCAAGCACTGGAACAGGCTGCTCAGGGAAATGGTGGCATCACCATATTTGGAGATGTTAAAAAAATTTGCAGATGTGGTATTTCAGGACAGGGTTTAGTGGGCGTGGTAGTGTTGGGTAGATAGTTAGACTTGATCTTAGAAGTCTTTTCCAACCTTACAGATTCTATTAGAATTAAGTCAAGATATTTTACATATAACTTTATAGGTAATGTAGAGTGCAGAAAGAATCAAAAGTCTGATGGACAAAGAACTGAAGGACCTGCGGAAGCTTAACAATCAAATTCTGCTGTATATGTAATGTTTCTAAGTACAATCAGAAATATCACAAATATGGTTCCAACAATATCCATTGGAAGAACATTCCAGAACCTAATTTGAGCCAGTGTATTTATTTCTTTTTCTTTTTTTCTAAATACACTGTCAGTATTACTCTCCCAAACTTTAATTTCATCCTATTAAGCCTGATTATGTTATGTGTTATTGCATTATAAGCTATATTACTTCTGTAATTTTTTTAATTCTCTTACAAAAAAATAGACCTCAATGAATGATTTTCATTCTTCTGACCTACCTCTTTAGCTGTGGCTGCTTTCTAGAAAAATTGCTATGTAAATTAATTTTCATTTACTTTACATACATGAATATAATGAAAACTATACATGTCGGCAAAAAATGGTAAAAAGTTTTATACTGTCAAGAAAAATAATAGTTCCAACATTCTCAATTATTTTGTGATTACTAGTATTTCATTTTCTTTTAAAAAACTCCCCATCATTATGTCATGATTTAAGACATTATATGAATTAAATATATATTTCCGGACAATTACTAGATTCATTGTTAATCTAAGCCCATCAGCCAGTATGTCTTTTATCATATTCATTCCAGGAACCAGATTCAATAATGAAAGACATTGCATGGTTGGACAGTTAGCAAACAGGGCACATTCAGCACACTAATTTAAATAGTGCATATTCTTTTTGCACTGAGGGAAGGTGGCTGGAATAGACAGCTTGAGAGATAAAAGCTGAACTCCTGCATTGTTAAATTAGTGAAAACCAGAGAAGTGAAGGGAACAGTCATGGTGTTTGAGATGTTTTTGAGTTCTTTAAACAGATGAATCTGACCAAAAAATATTTCACATGCATTTAAGAGTTACATAACCTTCATGAGTTTCTCTAGTTTGTTCATTTGCTCTGACTGCAAACAAAATAGAAAAATTCAGAACACTTCAGTGTCGGACAAGATGCACATAGAAGAATTAACTTGAACAATGTCCTACACAACAGCAGCCACCTCTCTAGTTTCCTAGCCTTTGCTCCAGACTATGTAATGACCTGTCTTTTCTGGCACCAAATAAGAATTAATTGATTTATTTTTTCTGATAATTGAGGGAATGCATATATTTTGTATGAGAGGTGACTACTGCTGACTTAATAATTTATGTCTGTAGTCCAATATTGTGTAGTGCCTTGGTTGCCCCACAAATATGAAGATAACCCAACCATTATTTTACAAGGCAGAAAACATGTTCAAACTAGTTTTAAGTTGCATTATAGAACTGTCTTTATCCTGTTCCACAAGGTTGACTTATGCAGTCTAATATTGTAGCCAATGGTTAAACACTAGAGATGTAGACATAATTTTTGCTTATGCTTTCCAGATAGAAAACACTTAAGGGTAGGACTTTCCCCTCAACTTGTACTCTTGTCCAAACTATTCCTCACCAATAATAGGCACTACACTTTGGACTACTGTACTATTCAAGACAGTTACCCCTCTAAAAAGTTTTAAATATTGATGAGAAAGCAATCTTACACTCATCCTTCATGAACCAGGGAGCACAGAATTTGCTGTCTGCATCCTATTTACCTTGAATAATTCAGCAGATTGGAAGGCTGTTTTCACCACTGTTTGCTCCTCACTCTGCCTTGGTCATTGCACAGAAACACAAGAGGATTTTCCAGAGGGCAGGCATTAAGGGCAGTCTCAATACATACTGCCAGGAGCTGTAACACTATATTATAAGGTTTGCAAAGGCCTCTTCACTCCTCTGCAGCTTTTGCCTGCTGCCCAGCTTCCCTCCAAGAAAATTTTTTACAGGGAAACTCCAGGGATTCCATGTAAAGGCAGAAGGAGTAGAGTATTTTTTGCAGCTGATGAAGTCATTATCTAAGGCACATATTCTTAATTGAAAATGATGTAATACTGATCAGGATTTTTTCAGTCTATTCAACCAAACCCTCAAAATCTAAATTTATTTATTTTATTTTTTTCCCTTAAGGGGACATATTAGTTATTCCTTTTTTTTTACATAGTTTTCAATATTTTCATCCTTCAGGTAATAAAAACCTGAAATTAAGTTTATATTTTATAATCCATTATTATTAGTCTTTCCTAATTTAGGAGGAAAAAAAAACAACCCAAGCTCTTCAAAGTAAAAAATCAAAAAAGTGCACATCAGTATGAATAACAAGAAACATTTATATAAAGTTTTCAAAGCAAAATCCTAAGACTATAATGTGCAGCTAAAAGCCATCTTGTTTCATTTGAACAGATCTCAGAGCTGGCACACTGCCTAAAAAGTCCTAGAAAACAGAGAACTGATAGACTAAAAATAGTGTAAGGAAAGAGGACCCAGTAAAACCACTTTGCCTGATCTGCTCGTAGTCCACTCAAGGACATGCTCTTATAAATAACAGCAAAGGGCTATATACTTAGCACTAGTTGTGGCTTGCTCATCAAGATAATGACAAATTGCTTTTAAACTTGCCCAGCACTGGATTGAGATGAATGGCCTGTTTGCCATCTTACTCAGCAGTGCTGTGTTTGGTTGTGGGTTGTAGTTTTGTGTTGTTTTTTTTCCCTTGGTTTATCACTGCATACGTTTCACATCCATAAGAGAGATTAGTGTTCTTTGGGAAATGGAAATTGTTAATACACATCCATCAACAGAGAGCGGAATGAATGGAGATAAACAGCACACAGAGCACATTTCATTTTTCATCAGATTCAGAAAGAAAACTATCTATTTTTCATTCAATCAATGGCGGGATAAAAATACTGTGCACTTGCAACTATTTCTACTTGTGTATCAACACAATTCATAAGTCTTAATTCATTAGACTAATGTGTTTATAAGGCAGTTGAAATGTCAAAGCACTGCTGGATTTAGTATAAACTTAAATTCCATTACCTGGCAGGCATTAATTGCTTATGGAGCGTAGGGATTCTTCCCAAGGGTCTTATATGTTTCCTTTTGTCATTTTGCTAACTATTCTGTCTAGACGAACTTAAAGCCCTTAATCCACCATAGGGATCAATAAACTGCACAATAATTCAGTCCTAATAATTAGCTTTCACTTAAACACAAATGGTCATTTCATTGTGAACTGCAGTACAAAATGATAATGAAATAATTAAAAAGACAGATGAAAGAGTGACTTAATAGGAAAGAGGCCTTACTGTTCAATTAGAGACATTACCATTCAACCTTTTTATTACTGCCACAACCTTTCAATTTTTTAAAAAATAATACTTCAAGCTATGCTCATTTAACACATGACAGTATCACTATTACATGCATAGTCTTATGATATGAGCCTTGCACTACAAGACTGATACAAACCAGTTGTCTTGCTGAAATCATTAAAAGGATGAGCATTTGCTGCAAAGGTCTATAAATTGTATATAAATCACAGCACTGCAGTTGTCCAAACATGAAAGTTTCTTTTTCAAAAAGGATTTTTTTCCCCCCAGAAATATGAGGATTATTGCACAGCTCTTTGCAATGGCATTAACAGGTTACTCCTCTAAGAACTGCATTAAGATATATTCTAAAGTAAATTCTATGACTTTCCAGTCTTTTTTCAATGCCCGTTTCCTGATATATCACAGAATGCTAAATTCCCTATATTTGCTGAGACAGCAATTTAGTTATAATAAGTCCAAAAAGGTACAAAACTTCATTAACCTTTTAATACAGCCTCACAGATGTAGGATGATAGATACATTTGAAACCTCATGATCAAAGCAATGGCCTAATAGCAAAATCTTTCACTTACCTTTGCCATGTTCTGCTTTCATTTTAATTTCTTCTATCTCTTAATACATTGACGTAGCTAGAATTTTATGCAATCTCACTGGCAGCAAGAGAATCCATAAGCAATTTCTGTAAAAGCAGTTTCTACAAATGCTGGTGTAGTATTTTCTTTGCACAGGCATATCCTTTCTCTCCATTAACAGGCATGTTCCTATTTGTGTTACTCCAGAGCCCAAAGTTTCAGCACATTCAGATTTATCTGATAGAGACCAAATATTTGATAAAGTACAGCAGCAGCACCAAAAAAAGTAGAGGGTAACAGAGCATCTTATTATTTGAAGCACATGTCAATTTTTCTCTTAATAAATATTCACAACTCATTGTTAAAGAAGAAAACAAACAAACAAACAATAACAAAAAAACAAACCACAACAACAAAACAAACACAAATAAACCTAAAACAAACAGTGACCTGGGACCTTTTACAGTGACCTTTTATAACGGTGACCTGGGACTCAACAAGGTATAAGCTGAGTTGTAGAGTTTTAGAGGTGAAAATTTGGGATTAACAAGTCTCTTTCAGCTAGGTGTTTCTCTATTTCAGGTGAAGGATGGAGACAAAGGAAGAAAGTCAATAGCATAGAACAAAGAGACAAACGAGAGAAAATCAGAAGAGGTAAACTTCAGTAGCAGAACTGGTAAACTGATGACTAATAACCAATTAAAATGATCACTAGTCTTCTCAGTAAATAGTAGATATTCTGCTGCAAATTACCAGTGTGATCTGTACCAAGCTGGAAAATCATTATGTTGTTATTTAAATGTTGCTAACCACTATTCTATGTTTAAAGTAATGTGAAGTAATCAAAATTCAGCTGTCTCTGGAGAAGAATTAGGAACATATTCATCACACACTGATTTCTGAGCATATACAGTGTAAATTTTTATCTGTCTTTCCTTAGGCAAAGGATAAGATTTCTGAATTGGAAAATACACTGCAAAAATGATGAGCGTTGCCATGAGTGGTGTGTTTGCCACTAATGCCCCAAACTCCCTGACAAAAGACACATGCAGCTGACAGCTGAAGTGAAAAACACCTTGATTCAAGTTAATTCCAGCTCTACTTTATGCAGACAATGGCCCTGAACTTTCATCTTCCACAGGCCATCATTAAATGCTGCACAAGTTTATTTTGTTTTAACTGGCAAAACCTCTATCTTGTTTTATCCTTTGAAATATCAATCCAGTTATACCAAAAAGTTCTAAGTGGGTACTGCTTTTTTGCAAAGTGTGGGCTAAATGAAATGAAGAGCATATAAATAAAATAAAGACTACATACACAGTGATATATAAAAGCTACTTACCTGATGTTTTGTAGCTTTTGTACCTGTTTTTGTAGCTTTGGTACCTGTTTTTGCAGCTTAAAGATTCAAGACCATGTAAGTTCATGACATAATTTAAAATAAGTTTCCCCTTAATCCACCTTCCAGCCCGTCTGTCTAGACGTTTAACACATAAAGAGAAGCAAAATTTGGGCCACTTCCTCTCACCACTCCCAGCCCCAGCTCTACCAGAGAGGCATGAAAGGTTGTCAGATGTCTCCAGTGTCACAAATCTGGAGCCTTCATACCAGGATGCAACACTCTTCATCAACTTACTAAACCCCTATTTAGTGAAATTTAATACAATTTTACATACAAAGGAAGGCACCCAGGCATGTCCAGGGAAAGCTCTGTTAGAAACTCTACTAAGAGCTCAGTGCTTTTCTCCCTGTAACTCCCACACCTTCCTGTTCCTAAGTTCTCAAGCATTCTCCTTCAAAGTGATGAGCTGACTTTATTATTTTGCTTGCACCTGGAGCAGTGGTTCCCTTCAGTAATGGGTGATAAGAGCGTCAATTTTTTCCAAACAAAAAACCCAACAATAACATTAATTGCCATTTACCAAAGTAGTACAGGATGAAACTTCTAATTCAAGCCACACATTGAAACAAATGTGACTGCATATGGTGCAAGTTGTCAAAACATTTTTTCCTTAGTTTAGATGTTAATTTTGATTTAGGAAGGAAGAAAGCAGAGAAAAGCTGTGCTAGCCATTCAGGGAGGTTTAAGAACATTTTTAAAGTTCGATACACACTTTTCCAGAGTTTCAGGAAACACCTGAGCCTAACTCTTATTTTGGAGTGAGAAGCACAAAACTTTTAAGTAAATTAAAATTCATGCTTTGTAAGTAGTGAAACAGTCATCAGAAATAGCAGACACTTCTTTTCCGATTCTGTGAGGAAACAATTTACAATAATAATGTACTCCAGTATCTCAAGGTTGGTAAGAAGCAGCAATTTTTTTTGTTGGACAGAATGGTATTGTTAGGAGTGAAGGAGAAAGAGAACAAGTGTTCCAAAGTAGTCATATTTCCAATTGTATCAATGAGTTAAGACAGAGAATGAAGAATATTAGTTTTTTCTAAAAACCTTTCCTCTTCTCTTCCAGAGACCATCAGAGCTACAAAATAATTGTTACATTTTTTTTCCAGGACAACTTAACAGTGTTAACTTTATCAAACTCTCATAATTTACAGACCACAGGCAAGAATGCTTTTGTTAATAGCTCCTTAGTGCACTCAGTTGTACACATGGAAAGTAAAGTACAACTGGGGACACCTCATAAATCTGTATTCTATAACCAGTGGCAGAATGCAAAAGCAGTGTTGTAACAGACTGTTTTCTCAATGTCCTTAATTTCAAATACCCATACTGCTAAGTGAAGTTGTTTGCTAGGATATTGCTATAAACCGTCAGGCAATAGATATGAACTAATAATCATATTCTCCATATAACATTACTACTAAGTTATAATCTTTAATGAGTTTGGAGCACATTATATGTTGTATGCAAATATCAAAAAGCTGTGACAATCATTCACAAATAGACCATTGAGAAGTCTGGGTAAGACTGACACTACATGATTAGGCAAACTGCAGTCTCAGTTTAAAAATTAAACATGCTGCATACATTCTGTTGCACACTCTCAGCTTGGTATCTCCTGAGCTGTCTCCACAGCTTGAGGCTTCAACAGGCAAAACATAAAGATATGCACCTCACTGGCCTTAGATAGTTATCAATACCTAATAAATGCCAAAGACCTGCTCCTGCTGGTTGATGGAAAAGGCAATCAAGGGTTAATGAGTGCCAAGAATTACATTAAAGTAGTCAATTGCTTGCTAGATTACTGAAGGTTAAAAATGGAAAATTTAACTTTATCACTAAAAATGTTAAAAGGTACAGTGTATTTCCAAGATCACCATCATTTACTACACTCTGCTGCTTCTACGATGTGTTATACAAGAAAAGCAATAAGCTTGGCACAGGTTCCTCAAAATTGAGATGTTTTATATGGAAATGGAGATAAGTATGTAAATATGGAGCTTTTCTGCTATGTACTTATAAAAATTATGCACCTTATCCGAACCTTTAACTTGACACAAAGATTACATTCTGGCTGCTTTTACCTGCCATAGATACACAGCTTAATGAGAAAATACTTGTGATGGCAAGAAGAGTAATGAGAAAGCTATGTCCATGGCATTTTATCTGTTAGGCTTATGTTTTTAAATAGACAGTTATTTTTAAAAGGTCATCCAGACAATTTATGGTAATATAAAACAATAGAATCTATCCTATATTGTTTAAGATCTAGTCAGATTTGAGATAACACAGTGGAGGAAAAGAACAGAGAAGAAAGAATTCCTTGAAATGCAATTTGACTAGATTAAAAAGTTCATATAGTCTAAAAGGAGGTTTTCAAAGAAAGCTATTTTAATTCCCATATTATAGAAGGAAAACCAACATACACAGAAAGAATGAAAATCATTAATTCAGCAACACACAGGATTGTTCTTGGGTCCCAACCCAGAATTTTAAATATTGCAATATCTATTCAGTGGGTCAAAGCAGGAAAAGGTGTTTGTCTCTCCATTATACTATCTGAAAACTCTAATATCCCAATGTTCATTAAAGCAAAAAAGTCATTTGTTAGGGCTTTAAATCATTCAGAACA
The DNA here is from genome assembly GCF_000747805.2 of Chaetura pelagica. Lineage (NCBI taxonomy): Eukaryota > Metazoa > Chordata > Aves > Apodiformes > Apodidae > Chaetura > Chaetura pelagica. Next base: position 667,303 of record NW_009953941.1, read on the forward strand.
CCTGCTGTGCATCTGGAATGCACAGTTTGCTCACTGTGAACTCCATGGCATGTTGCTCAAGACAGGGCAACAGCTGTATGTCCAGAACTATTTTAAATAAGTAACATCATGTTTTATATTTACATAAAAATACCACAGTTGTGTACTGTATGTCTGGTCTGTACATAACAACAGAAATTTTCTTCTCACATAGAAAATACTCCTTGAAGCAATGGGTTATAAACATCTGAAGCACTGAAAAAAAACAAACCAGGAATTCTCTTACTGTGGTATACAACATTCTTGATCAACAAAAAATGTTTGACTTTTAGTGTCATCAGTATTTTAACTGTCTATGTATAGTTATTTTCCACTGCTTCCTGACAATAATATCTGAATTACCTCCAATGATTTGAGATCCAAGCTCCTTCCTCACTCTTCCCATAGAAATATCTATGTATTTCCAGATATACCCACCCAAGGAATAAAATATATATATATATATGGCAAAAAAATTGTGTATTGATAATAAACTTTTTTTCCAGTTCTGCATAAACCTCAATTAAATTAACTTCAGATAAAAAGTGAATAGATAAAGTAAAATTAAGGAGATGGAAGTATGTTGTATATCCTGTGTTACAAAACCATGCTTACAAATAGATAAACATTGCCATTGAACTTTTCCATTTCAGTGACAGGACTGTTTGAAGGCATTTTGCATTTCTCTGTCAGATCATGTTTGACTTTATGCCATTTATATATCTGAATGCAAAATGTTATCCTAAAGTCATCTAAGAGGTAATGGGTGTTTCCAGCTTTTACACTGAAGCGAGGAGATGCAAGAGCTCTAACAATCCTAGTCATTGACATTTACAACTATGGGTTTTGTTTTTAATACAGGGCAGTGAGCAATGTACTTAAGGCATCAGAAAATGGTTTATAGCATACACTAAAGGTGAATCACTTTTTTACTAGATTTATTAGCTAGAGGAGCTGCAATCTCGAGAGGAAATTTAGCCAGTTTTAACCCAAGTAGTGCTGTCTCTTGCAGTTATCTCCTTTTAAATTCTCAGAAGAACTCAGGCATCTAAAATGTCCTATTCAGGGATGCTGCTTTTTTCCACCAGCTGGTTTCTGCCACCTTGGGTAATGGCAGAGTACTCATTAACAAACTAATTGATTTTTATTAATTATCTGTGGTGTAATTTTTTTCACTGATTTTTCCCCTAGTATCTAAGCTTATTAACTGCAAATACACGGTCAGTATATAATTAGTCCTCAAGTAAGAGTGGACTCAATTACACTCATTGATTTTAAAATAATATACATATATATATATGAATACATTTTAAAAGCTACTTTAAAAAATATTACTTCCAAAATAAGAAATTGCTAAGAATGTATGACAAAATTTTAAGGCTGAGAAGAAAGGAAAATTTAAGAATCTGCTCACATAGAATGACCTATTATTGCATAATTCTCACTGCCACTTTCAATGCACAGATGTTAAGTAAAACAATTATAGATAGTACAGATAAATAAACATTATTATTATTAAAATGGCAGGATTATTGTTGCTTTTCAGGGCTTTCTTCTTAAGAGATGAAATATTTAATCTATTAATTAGTTAACAAATGCCCTTAAAATAAACATCTGACTATTTATATTGTTTTCTTAAAGCTATATGATCAACAACTTCTGCACAAATCAGGCCATATATTTTGGAATATCTATTTGACCTTTAGGAAAGTAATTTCAGTAAGCCCAGCCCAGTTTTATTAATTCTCATAAAAGGAAAAAGCCATTAATCTAGGGTAGTCTTCAGATTATGCCTAATAAAAGACAGTGGCAGAGGCCAGATAACAATACCACAATTCAGCTGATTCCTCTTGGCTATGTGGCCATCAGCCTTTAACTGCAGAAAAAAAAACAACAAAAAAAACCCACCAAACCCCACAACCTTTGTGTTGCAGGCTCCTTTCCCCTTCCTCCACAGAAAAGTCCCTTATTAGAAGGAAGATTTACTGTAAAACACCAGCAGATCTCTTCAATGTGGTCTAGGCAGGAATTTAGAAAGTAACTGACAACCAACTAGGTGATCATCAACCCCTTTGATGTTCTGGGAAGTCTCACACATGGTACAACAAACAAAATAATTCCCTGTAATTGTTTCAAGCAAGAATTGTTCTTCTTTTATGTTTGCCTCTGATTCATGCTATATTTGAACATTTTATCTATTTGACTAGATCTCACAAAAGTATTACCACCTTTCACTATTAGTTTGTTGTAAGTATTAAGCTTCCATATCTGGCTTTCAAATGCTTTTGGCATTTGACTCAACAAATGTGCAGAGTCTGATATAATATGGATAGATATTTGATTTCAGCACATTTGTATGCATGTTCACATATAGGTACCCCAAAATCAGGTTGTTTAAGCATACACATCAATAAACAAACACTATTGTTTAAAGCGCAAAGATAAGATTAAAAAAAAAAAAAAAGGGCAGAACAGCGTGGATAACAAATACATATTTGACTGATTATTCATATAAAATTATCCCAAAGTCCTAAAATCACCTCGGTAAAAATTGTCTCTATTTTTAGTTACAAATAGCAATAAAACCATTTTATTTCCTGAGTCCACAAGGAAGAAAGATTTGTCTACATAGAGAGATTGGTTGCTGCATGGGTTATGAAAAGTTCCGACCTGTGAGCTGATGGTCTGTGAGGCTTAACTGATTTGTAGTGGCTTGGCAGATTTTCAACATTTAATCCCTAATTAATTGTTAATAGTCTTTCTGAAAATCATAGCTTCCTCCAATGTTTTCAGTGAAACATCTTTTTCTTACGTACGTATTGTTTGTCTGCAGTTAATATTACAAATAAAATACAAGACTTGTTCATGAACTGCAAGAAACACCTTAAGCAACAAATGTGGGGTGCAGTGAGGTCAGTGAGATGGGGGAGAAAACTCAAAGGGAATAATCTAACAGTACATGAACTCCTATTCAGCCAGGTAACAGGCCCATGGTGTTGGGAAAAAAAACAATGCAATTCTGTCCAGTCCACACATTATTTATGCAACCATATTCAAAGTGACATCTAAGATTATTATGCCCAGAAGAAACGACCAGAAAGTCCAAGTTTTCCAGCCTAGACTAATGACAATGCCCAGGTCACATTATTTCTCTAATTTACTCACATTTTATATGTGGCAGGTAGGTCAAGGCTGTCCCATTTCTGCACCTCCAGAAGCCTGTCCTAAATCAGTCCACAATACGACCAATGCATTGTATGAAAATAAAATAAAATAAAATAAAATAAAATAAAATAAAATAAAATAAA
>NW_009953941.1:670940-706161 GCF_000747805.2 Chaetura pelagica
ATAAAATAAAATAAAATACTCTCTTTAAAAAATGTTAGGAGAATTTTCAGGGAAGACTAGTCACTGTGTCATTTGAGGATGTTCAACCTTCCCCAAACAACTGAGATTTCTGAAAACAAGTTCTGCTAAAGTTATTGTGACTGGTGTACTTCTCAAGAATTTAGTATTTAAAATATAAACAGAAACCTGTAAACCTGCTCTCCCCTCCCCATTTTAAAATCTATTAAAATAGGTCACTAAAGTGGGGCTAAATATGTAAATATTTTAAGTTGTTTCAACTACTGACTTCACCCCACAAATCATACCAAGTCCACTGCAACAAGTTTTTTAAAAAACTGAAAATATCACACACAAGAATCTGCAATACCCTGGGCCAAATTTATTGCACACCACGAGGCAGAAAAAATAAATAAATATGTGACAAGAGAAATGCATGCAAATGTCAAGGTACAAAATGCAGATGTATCTAGAGATAAGGCATCACACACATTGTGTAACACCTGCTTTTCCAGTATTTTCACTCAGCTGTTTTCTACTTCCAGAGGAAATTTCTCCATTATCTTGAATGTTCAGCAGAAACTCCCCTTAACAGGAGAAATGGAGAAAGACACCTTAGTCCTGCTACACACATGGAGGTATTGGTTATTTTAGAACTTTTTCAGCTTCTGTGTTCTATGTTGTTTGTCTCTCAGAAGAAAGGAAGGTGAACATTGACTGCCCCAAGGGCTACAACAGGATTTAAAATTACATGATGCAAAAGCATGAACTGAACATTTTATACCCATATTAAGTTGAAGAAAATGATAATCTTCACCATTATTAGCTAGTTATTAGTTATTGTTCAGCATAGTTCTCCAGATTAACATTCGTGCTGGGTATTGAGAACAATCTGACAATCATCTCTATTTTGACCTGTGAGTCTCTAAGCAATCTGAGGTCTAAGAGTAATTTATGGAATATTCAGAGAAGTATACTAAAAAATAAGGGGCTAAGGATGTCAAAGGAGGTAGCCTAGTCAAACAGCTCATACCCGTATCTTCTTCTACAACATGAACACGGGCACAAGTTTTATAATGAGATGACCCTGACCTGCCACTTTCTTTCGTAAATGACTACTGCCTTAATTATTTGCATCTGTGAACTCAAATGAAAATACTTAAGGATATATCAATATGCTCATAAATCATCTGCAGGCAATAAGTAGTCCAACACAGATAATTAGAGAATTTACGGAAGGCTTACTCCCTCTGTTTATCTGCTTATGACATTTGCGGTACAGCCCTAACAGCAGGATAATTACTAGATTTATTCATCAAACAAAATCACGCCTTCTGGGAATGCACAGTGACTCTGGTTTTAGGACTAATAAAGACATTTTTCACCAAAACTCAAGTACTAATTTGCTCAATAACTAGCTGCAATAAGCTTTTATGGAAGCACTCAAAGAAAAGGCTTGGCACCAGAGGGCAGATAATTAAAGGTGCGGTATCCCCATACAAAAGGCTCTGAACAATTCCCTGACCATATTAAAATTTAATTGTTGAATGTTAATTGAAAAAAAAATAAGTCACTACTGTTCCCTCTGTTTCAGTAATTATTTTTCTCATAATAAAATATGTCTCTTCATGTAGATAACAAAAGAAAATCTCTGAAATTCTCAAAAAATATATTCTCATTGATTTCTGATGACACCAAGACAACTCAAAGAAAGCAAAACTCTCAGCTTTTAGATTTTAGTAAAATTGGTAAAATTTGTGGAAGAGTATGGAAGCAGACAACTACACTGTGTGAGCACCCACATAAACAGCTACTTCTCTTATTACACTACAGATAAAAAATTTCTAACACAAAGAAAATTAAGAAAAGCACAAAACTCAAGCTATTTGATCAGGGCAGCAGAGACTGCATAGTTCTCAGAGCTCCAAAAGTTCAAGAAAGTTTTGAAATCTGTATCTTAGCCAAGCCAATTCCCCAAACCGCTTGCTTAAAGTGCCTTAATTTTAGCCCCTTGTCTGAATTTCTAGTCTCCAAGTTAGAAACCCAGAAGTTCTAGAAGCAGAGATGTTATCAATAACTCCTTCTTCTCATCTCCCAAGATAAGATGAGGACAGCTTCTAAAGCATGGACCAGACAAGGGACATGCACAATCTTTATTGATGCTGCTCTCAAAATTTTGCTGTTTGGGACAGGTTGAGCATTTCCTGAGACACTAAGCTTTTACTGTACCACAATGCAGCACAGCCCTCCTAGGCCGACTGTCTGCTGCAGAGAAATGATGAACTACACAAAATGCAGACTTTTAAACTCGTATTTAATTGTTTAATGTCATGGCTCTTGGTAGAGCATTGTTGCTTGAAAAATAAATTGGGTAATTCAATTAAATGGCTACAGAAGATACATCATATCAGATGTAGAAAGGCACTAACCCCAGCTTGAACTTGACGTCCCACATCGCTTCACTTATTTGACAAATGGATTCTTGAAAATAATTGAAACACATGGCTGCCAGCATAGGTCAATAATACTTTTTTGCCATTCAGCCTCTTAACAGCTTCCATTTTTTCTTGCACTGTGCCATTCAGGGCAAAGATTGCATTTGCCTGGTAAATCATGCAAGCATTATTACTAAAATGGGACTAAATGCAATGAAAATGGACTACATAAAAGTAATGGCACTTAAGTAAAAGGAAGACCATCTACTAGGGCAAACACTAAATGTCAGAGTTAAATACTATATGACATTGCCTCCATTATAAACTTGTATTATAGATGTAAGAAGACAAACTCACTAACTATACACATGCTACCATTTGTGTGGCTAAGCTAACCAGTGTTTACCAGAAAGGAAGACCAGAAAGAGAAGGCTCATGTATTAATCAGTTCAGGATATTATATATATTTTATTTGGTTTCCATAAAGCTATCAGCATACAAAAGTATATTATTCCATAGATTCAGACAAGATTAGTTTTGTTTTGTTCTTTAGCATCAATTTATAGCTTGTAGAGGCAGAGGACATCACAGGTCTCCGGAGGGAGACGTTCCATTAGTGTTCAGGGAAGTCTTTGGAATCACAGATGACAGAAATAATAGTCAAAAATATAAATCCTGCAGAAAAGAAAACCATATTTGTTGGGGCAGAGGAATCTAGATAAGGACTGGAGCATCAAGAGCTGTAGTTGTGTCACAATTCCACACATCAAGAGACTCCACTTCCTGCAAATTATTATTGCATAGTAGATTATTATTCAGGAAAACATCTGCTAAAGTTGGGTAACTTGTATTAAACACGGGTTAGGCATCTAGATAGTTTGAAATGCACACCACCAGAGACTGACCAGCAGGTGGGCAATAAGTGAATGGTGTCTTTGCATAGTGGTGCCACATCCCACAGAGGACAGGCAACCCACAGTGCTGGATCACACATCTATGGGTCCTACCAGCCCAGCGCAGTCACAACCTTCCTGCGCCTCCCCAGACTGTCATTCTGCCCTGCCACTGTTTGCTAGGAGATCCACAGCACCTTAAGTAAGCTACTCTGAACTTCAATTACTTCTTACTAGAGTGACTTACATTTAATGAGTCAAAGACACACTGAAAATGCATTTCAGACAACTGTAGAGGATGCAGCCAGCATTTCAACTTAGTATTTCTTTTATTTTCTCCGACCTCTCAGGTGCTTAGAAGTCTGGCCCAGGTTTGGTGAATCACTGCAGCAAAAACAGGATGTTGGTAGGGTGGTCACTAGAGGTTAGTTTAACCTAGCAATTTTGGAACAAAAAGCAAATTAAAAAACCCAACAACAACAAAAAACTTCAAATCAGAAAAAATCCTTTGTGTACCAGACTTTATCCTCCCTTCTCACCTTTTGAAGAAACCTTTCATTTCCCCATATGTATGAGCCCACAGCTCTTTCCTTCAAATCCCACTTATGAGAAATTAAGTTTTAGCAGCCTTTTACCACTAAGCCTCTCACTCAGACTTTAAACTTAATATTTTAATATACTAATTCAATTATGTAGTGTTGTGGGTAATATTCTTAACTTGTATCTAGTGGGAAAAAAATTTAAACCATCTTTTTCATCTGCCTTCCTTCCAATAAGACTGCAAGTTTTTATGCTTCTTACCTACTGTATCATCACTTTTACACATTTCATAGGCAGTAAAGTCACACTTCTACATCTAAAAATGTTGTTCCAGATGCTGAAAAAAATTTCAGTGCTACTTCAAAATACACTTAAAAATTATGTGACACTATAACTAACAGAAAAAACTAATTTAACATAGCCACAGTCTATGTGTGCAAAGAAAAGACAACTACGAGAGTATCAATAAATGGCAAGCAGAAAAGCAGAATATTACAACAAATTTTAAGAGACTGAAAAATGTTTATTTAAAAAAAATTCAAAATGCAATTACAAAATTATCATCATAAGAAGCCTAATTTTAAATTCATTAACACCTTGAATTATTGCATTAGCATTTTGTCTTTATGTTTTGAGCAGTGCTTAGGACAACAGTTTCACTATTTTACATAATTTTTACTGTACCACACTAAATAATCATTTTTTGTGGAGTGTTTCCAAGACTAACCTTGAGTTCTCCAAAATTAAGCCTTGCCAGCAGCTTCCCTAGCTTGGAGCTCACTGTTCAAATGCCTTCTTCTACACTGTTTTAGCTCACACTGCTCGGGATGTATTTGCCCAGCTGAGGTTCAGAAGATAAACAATATTTCTTTCCTTCCTCAGAACAAATCAAATTATCTGTTCCTTGAAGAAAGCACATTTTAATAAACATATATCTTCCTGAGCTCCTCTCCCACTTACTCAACATATGCCATCACTGTTTTGAGATAAATCTAAATCAACAGAAGATGCAAAATAGTGCAAAAACAGTGTAAACAGTTTCATACTCTATCTGCCTTCCACTAGCCTTAGATGCTAAGAAATCTGACCTACAAATTAGTGGCAGGATGTGTACAAAGTCCTTGCCAGAGCTTCCAAAAACCTCTGGAAAAGACAAAAGTAGGAAAGCAGGAAAGTGCATGGGAATCTGATTTTTATAATACAACTTATAGCCACATGTGCAGAATTCAGAAAAACAACAGAAATGGATGAAGGGAAAAATGACAAATCACTGACCATAACCTGTTTCTACTTTGTAATCTGATAAAACACGGGTACCTTTTTTAAATTAATCAGCTAGGCTATTTACATCAGTTCCCCTCATATACTTAAGAAACAATTACCACAAACCATTATTTGAAAGGAAATAATAAAACAATATTTATCTTCAGAAATATCATAAATAATGAAGACTGCATTCTTCTGATTTCTGAAATAAAACAAAACCAGAGGTTTTGTTATTAAAAATAAACTTTTAAAGTCTAATTGTGTTGTAGCTACATATTTTTAGACTATCAGCCAAATATCTGGAAGGAGTGGTGCATGGAGGGGGCTACAAGTTATTTTTTCTGGGCTTACACAGGGAGTTTTGATGGTTGATGTTACCAGCCCCTAAGCCTAGTTTCAGCATGATATTTCAAAACTCTCAAGGCTTACTTTTCCCAATTAAGGATTATGGAAACAGGCCTGTTGAGCCTACAGGGTTTTGAATTGTGCTTGTCAAACATTAAGCAAACATGGATATCTCCAGGCTCTCAAAGCTCTGATAAAACTATGTGTATATAATTAGATCAATCAACAGGAAATATTATGTGATGTATGTCAGTGGTAGTTTCCTAACAAACAGTATATAGAAAACATCAGCTAATGCTTCAATTGATTCAGCTATCACTAATATTAAAAAACTATATCTTTCAGGGCAAAACACAAACCACATCAGAATGATATATTTTCTCATAGCTTTCTGCCAAATAATCTCCATGAACATTCTCATCTGCAAACCAAATATCCTCAGCATGCCACTAGTCAATTAGGTGTGTATTTATCCTTAAGTTTTTAATTTAAGTCACTTGGGATATAAGTCAATTTTCCTAATTAGAATATATCCATCAAGATTAAAAAGTAGGCTTGGGCAAATTTATATTGGATCAGTTTAGGAAAAGACAAATTTGCATAAAGTGCATTGTACTTTAATGCAATATTTAGGTTGACTCTTCAAGGGTCAGAATTCAAAGTGAGAGGAGAAGACGAGAAAGTGCAATGCTACATGTCCTTTCCTGTCCTCTCCTTTACCCCTGACAACATAAATAAATAAATAAATAAAATCTTATAAGAAGTCATCTACTAACTGAGACTGCTCTCTTCCTTAGACTTTTCTGCCCTTCTCTTTCAGGCTGAACTAAACCATGAAGCATATTCAGAAATATCTTCCCCTATGAAAGGCATGCCTCTTGGAGTACTGGCCTTTATCTCAAAACAGTGATGGCATATGTTGAGTAAGTGGGAGAGGAGCTCAGGAAGATATATGTTTATTAAAATGTGCTTTCTTCAAGGAACAGATAATTTGATTTGTTCTGAGGAAGGAAAGAAATATTGTTTATCTTCTGAACCTCAGCTAGTCTTTTGATGTGCTGTTTTCAAAAGTGAGTCCATAAAATGTTTTTAAACTCTGAGCTTGCTGACACAACCTTAGACCCATTTGCTACAGACAAAGAATAGTCACTGCTAATCAGAAAAGCAATGTGTGCTTAACTGTAAAGATAAAAGCACAGGTTGAAGAAACAGTAGCTCTATCAGAGAAACACAGAAAGGTATCATTTAAGAAAGAAACTGAAACTGTTTTTTGACTGCTGGCATGCAGGTAGAGTAGAAGTAGTAAAGCCTTTGGCACCAGTAGTGAACTCCTCAAAATAAAAATATTTTGCTGCAGATAGTACTGTTACGATACTTATCTAGAGATGGTCTTGCTACAATAGAAATACTTTATTATAGAGCTCACAAATTTTAAATAACACATTTAAAACCAGTGCTGACATTTGTAATAGCATAAAAAACAATCTGAAAATTACAAAAGCCCTCAAAGACACTTTCTATGAGTTGACCTTACTTTTACAGGGAAAAAATAAAGATACAGCCAAGTCAGGATAAACAATAACTTTACAGCTACAGGATAGTTAGAAGTGTTGAGTTTCACACTTAAGAGGCATCTCTGGCCAGGAGATTTATAGAGGAATGACTGCAGTTCTACTAAGAAGTCAGTGCTTGAATGTGTTTAGATACTTGTGAAAGCAGTTTCCATTGTGCAGCTACAGCTGTGATTTCTCTATAGGAATCTGATTTTTCTCATCTATCTAGCTATGTAGCTAGCTATCTAGCTATCATCTTTAATATACATATTTCATATATATATACATTTGCCGTTAGAAGGGCTTTATCTCCCCACAGTATCTGAGATTACCAGCTGTTATAATACAAAGTGAAGTTGTGTTTCTGATACCTGAGTATTAGAAATTGCATTCAGGTGGTTATCACTTCTGGTTTGGTTAAGAGGAACAGGCAGCCCCTGAAGAGACACCCATATTCTGAAAGAGTTTGAACTTAGAAACTCCTCATTCAGAAATTTACAGTGCTGTTTACTGCAAAGCTTATTACACTCAAAAAAAAAAAACTGTATTAATAATTGGGTCATCAGAGAATGGGAGCATTCCAGTGTTAATTATATCTTATTGACTAATATGACTGGAGGCATTTTAATATTATTTCAGTTATGCCAGAAATCTTTTAAATAGGAAACTCTCTCAATTTGCCTTACAAGGATTTAAGGTTTCAGCTGAATGTGCTGCTTATTAGCTGACTCTTATCTGAAAGGTTCAACCGTATCTTTTTACTTCTTCCACAACTGATTCTTAAACAGAGCTGATTACTGCCTTTGTACTATTTAAATCTGCAGGTGTTGAAGAACTGCCATCACTGTTTTCATTAAATGTCCCCAGATCCACACACATCCTTACTGGACCCCTCTGCTTGCCTTGTCCCTTTCAGCTCTGGCCAGTTAAACCAACACAGACAGGACACTCTAAGACTTCCCAAGTGTCCAGTTTTATAAGAAAAAAAAAAAAAAAAAAAAAAAAAAGAGAGAGAGAGAGAAAAGAGAAAAACAAAACAACACACACAAAAAACCAGACCAACAAAACAAAACAACAACAAACAAAAAATCCCAAAACACACACACACACACACAAAAGAGTAACCAAATTTTAAATAAGTGATAATGAAAGTGCTTTTCTGCTGAAGACAGTGACTCCAAGGTTATTATAACAGTGATGTGATCCCCTGCTGTGGGATTGGCAAATGCAAACCTAAAACAGACAGTATGATGCCTCTTACACTGTGACCCCAATGAGAGCTAAGTCTCCTACTGTGGAAATAGCAGGACATAACCTTAACAATATAACAATTTGGATAGGTATTCTACATTTAACACACCGAAGAAATTTTAATTTAAATGCTTGATTAGGCCATAAAATAGGGTCAGTAGAAATGTGGGCCCAACCCTTCTCAAATTTCTCCATATTAATAAAAACAATGAGCCGTATTAACAATCAAATATATTTTAGGAACTGAACTGACTGTTATGACAGAAGGAACCTCCTAATAACCTACTGTTATGACACCAGAAACCTCATGTTTACGAAAACTTCAGTTTAGGCCTGCCCATAAAGGGCCCAATGTTTTTCATAGTCTAATCCCTGGGCAGCAAAAAGTCCTTAATATTTCCTTTCTCTGCTCTACTTGCAGAGAAGATTTCCTCTACATCACAGCATGAGACATATGCACATCCCTCTAAAAATGGTATATGATTGGTGGAAGCAGCACTCTCTGGAAAGGCAAGAAGTAGAAAATAGATTCAAAACATCATTTATGACTGTCTTTTTTTAAAGGCTTTTGCTCTGTCCTGAACATAAAATCTGTAGGCACCTATTTTGAAGGAAGCATTTCAGGCTGTTGATCCTAAGCTAATAGGGATGTCAAGAAAGACAACTGGATTTGAAACATACTGCAGGGTTCAGTTTTTCCTATTAGGTAGCCAAAATCTGTCAGCAATATAATAGGAAAAATATATGATAAATTTAGAAACATTTTATAGATTACAAAAATATGGATGATCATCCAGTGACTTGTAAAAATTATCTCGGAATTTAAATGCAGCATACTTTACTATATAGCCATTCTTGAAACAGACTTCTGTGACCACATCTCAAATACAAGAAAAACTAAGCAAGCTATTACTGAAATTAATCTTTGGATAGTAATCTGACCAAGGAATAAACCTCTGCAAGCAAAAAAGAACAATTTCATTACATCCTAGGGATTGTACACATTGACATCTTCAGTCAGTCAAAGCACCCAATACCACTGCTATGAACATTCAAAACAACTTTACAGTCACTTTAAGACACTGTGATTTCTCTGGAAAACAACTTCCATGTTACTAGGGGAGGAAACTGGAATTGCAATACAACGCCTGGAAACTCAGCTTCAGCTGATTACGTGGTGTTAGACTGATCACAGCTTAGACCCTGAGTTGGGAAGCATCATGTGAAGCAGTTTGTATTTCCCCTTAAATCCTCCGTGAACTATAAAAATGCGATGTAGTGTTAAGTGCCCCCTTGACCTGTGTCAGCCACATCTTGAGCAGTTACATCAAGCACATTGTGAAATCATACCCCCTGAAACAGCTACTCCATTGAAATGTTTCAGAGTAGCAGCAGCTGATCCAAAGAAAGTGCATGATGTGACACTCTATAGCACATCATTTGGCACCAACATGGCATTATATTGGCTACACTGATCAAACTGGAAGAGTTGACACTTGAGCTGCAAAACAGTCTGTAATGTTAACTATATGCAAGGTGAGTGGATGTAAGTGCTGTGTGAAGAGGCAAGTGGAAGCTTCTGCTGGCCATTCCCACTATTTGCTGCATGCACAAAGCACCAGTTTGATGAAAGAGGAAAATACTGTACATTTTTACTATTTAATCTGGACTAGCTCGATCGATGTGCTGAGGTCAATAGATCAATTGTCTGAGGTTTCACAAGGTCAGATCCTGCACTTGGGCCACAAAAAACACTCTGCAATGCTCCAGGCTTGGGCAAGAGTGGCTGGAAAGTGCCCACAGGAAAAGGACTTTGGCATGTTGGTCATCAGCAGCTGAATATGAGCCAGCGTGTGACCAGGTGGCCAAGGATGCCTAGCATCCTGGCTTGTGTCAGCCCTGTGCAAGGCTTCACCTTGAACCCTGGAGTCAGTTTTGGGTCCCTCAGAACAAGAAGGACATGGAGGTGCTGCAGTGTGTCCAGAGAAGGGCAACAGAGCTCGGGAAGGGTCTGGAGCACAAGTCTGATGAGAAGCAGCTGAGGGAGCTGGGGGTGTTCAGCCTGGAGACAAGGAGACTGAGGGGAGACCTGGCTCTGCAACTGCCTGAGAGGAGGTTAGAATGAGGGGGTGTTGGTCTCTTCTCCCAAGCAGCAAGAAATAAGAGCAGAGGAAATGGCCTCAACTTGAAGCCGGGTAGGTTTAGATTGGATATGGGAAACAATTTCTTCCCTGAAAGAGTGGTCAAGCATAGGAACAGGTTGCGCTGGCCAGAGGTGGAGTCGCCGTCCCTGCAACTGTTAAAAATCATGCAGCTGTGGCCCTGTGGAACATGGTTTAAAGGGCATGGTGGTGTTGGGTTGATGGTTGGACTTAATGATCTATGAGGTCTTTCCCAACCTTAATAATTCTATGATGCTGTGATATTTACAGGATACAGTATTGATTAGAAAAGTTTAAAATCTTAGGTGGGGTAACAACATGAACAACATGCCAGGCTGAAAGTAAATAACGGTCTGTGAGAACCAGCATTATTCTCTAGTAAATATTTAATTATTTTTTAACTTTTTCAGTGAAAGCATGATAGCAACATTCCCCCCCTAGCCTACACTACTGGCTCGGGAAAAGCTTAAAGCCTGTAGGAGTCCAGGTGTGTTCCTATGACTAAGCAATGCTGCTTTTTCAAACACATATGCAGTAAGACTATGCAGATGTATTTAATTTTAAGTATATCACAGCAAGCACTACAGCATCTGGAATGCGTAATTCTCAATACATGCAACTCATAATTCATATTGTCTCAAGCCCCAGTTAGCCAACGACTCAGTAAACTGAAACAACCAGGTTGAGTTAAGTCTGGTCCCAACTAAGACACTGAATCCTGGAATTATTCTGGTAATTCATGAGGTGGCAGGCTTTCCTCTGAAATGCTACAAGAGCAGAGACTGCCACCATGCTTAATAGCCTACTGAAATTCTGTGTTTGAGGTAAGATGTAGTTGACATATTGGGGTCTTTAGCATTAACCCTAGTACATACTTAGATTTCCAAATCAGATTACAACTGGGCTTACCCATTCCTTCTGAAATATTACATGACATTTTTTCTTTATGTCCTCCAAAAACCTTTTCTAAAATAATAAAATTCCCACACTTCAGACTATATATAAAGTCTGATACTCTGCACTTGAAGCAAAAAAAACCAGGAAAACCCAAAGATTTATCTCTAAACAAAGACCAGATAGACTTTGAGAAACAAGAGATTTTTTTTGAGATTTTCAAGATAATTTCGTTAATATTGAAATCTCACTTTTGGAATCCATTACAAAACAAGATAGTTCTCTGTTGGTGAGGGAAGCTTCCTAAACAGATGTTACATTCTGAGCACTTTTTCTACTTTGTTCACATCTTCGTATATCTGCAGAGCAACACAAGCAGCTTTTTAAAATAAAAAAGCTAAATTTAACATTGTCTTCACATGGGCAACACCACCACATTGGAGTGTTAACTGCTCCTAAATGCTTCTGTAGCACATTTACTGCCAGACTCCTGTATGAGGTAATGTGGTATGCAGCAACTGAACATCAAATATGTTACATCTGTCATCTGCCTTGGATAACCATGAACAAGTCATGATCGTGACCTATCTACATAACAGGGTGAAAGCAGTACCCCTTGTTTTCTCCACTGATTGTTCATAAATGACAGTATCACTAAGAATTAAAAAATAAAATAAATTTTAAAAGTTAAAAAAAAAAAAAAGTTTAAAAAGTTAAAAATTTGTGAGGACAAAACTAAGATATTTCATAGTACACGTGAAGCCAGTCACACTCATCACAGAAATAAATATAGTGGTTTTTTTCTCTAATTTGAAAGCAGAAAGGATACTATGCCTCCTAGAAAGTGGTAGGACAGTTGGAGTTTTCTGGAAAGAGATGATAGTAGCAATTTTTTCACTCTCGTTTGCTGCAAAATAAAGTGTTCCAGATAAGGTGTTTGTGATCTTCTCAGAGATCAAAAATGTTTCCTTTTATTAAGAAGGAAGCCAGTTGATTTGTTCATGTATTCAAAAGTAGCTTAATGAGGCACAGTAAATGTACTAATCTCAGTAAATGACCTGACTGTACTTCAAGAATCTAGCAGTTAGAAGGCTTATATATGCCAATATATAGATTTTTTTAGTGTTTTAAGTGTTGAACTAATTTTCTTATTTTGCAATGACCTTAGTTAGTTTATTACATAATTATTGGATTATGGTCACGGATATTGATTTTGCAAATGGAATTTTGATTGTATTAGATAATGTATCACCTGCTTAAAGTAAGAGCCTCTGACTGAATTCTTTTGTAGGTTCTAAACCAGTAATTGTAACTGAATTTTTACAGTTCTAAGATCCAAGTACTGCACATGTATATATACACAATATGATACATACCCACAGTGGTGAATTACGGTTCTTCTACATTAAGAGGAAAATATGGAAATAAAATAATTCTATTTCAATTCTTACTGTGTCTTCATATCCCATAAAAAAGTTTTAGCCAAAAAAAATTGATTTTATGCTGCAGTAAAAAGTGAAAATAAAGCAAGACAAAACAACTGACCATACAACTGTTCAAAGTACCTGATATGGATTAAGCAATTTTACTAATAAGTCTTCATAAGGATTTCTTTCTATCTTAATTCATAAAGGAAACTATATTTTTACTGTTCATGTGAGTAGTAAGGATACATAGGATAATATTATCTTAAATAAACAACCTTTCCAGCATTGATCACTAAATTACACTTTGTAATTATACTCAGCATAACACAGTGCTAAAGAACTGCACTAACAGACAGATTTAAGATGTCAACTGCAATAGAAAAGACTGAAAGCTTTTATCTCTTTCATCTTGTGGATTTGCTCACTTGCTATGAAAAGTTTAGACCAGAAATCTTACTGGATTTTCTCAAGCACCTCTTGAACCAAAGGAGTGAAGGAACGTATTCCTATTTTTTTGGTTGAACAACACATTTCAGATGTGATCTTGCAAGTCTGAACCATCTCCTAGCAACAAAGAAGCTGATTACATAAACCAAACAATCCACAGGAATGGTAGAAACTAGAAAATTAATTAAATCTACAGGTTTTTCTCCAGAGCAGAGGCATAATTCTCAGGAGCAAGTCATGACTTGAATCCCTGCTATCCATGAATTATCCACTCCCTGAATGATTCTAAATTGCAGATATTAGTATGAAATGAGTCAGCTGAAGTGTCCTACAGGTAACAAAAAACAAAACCAAAAAAACCCAAAACAAACACAGAAAGAACACAAAAAACCCCAAAACAACAACAAAACCACAAAAATAAAACCAAAACCAAAACCAAAACAAGCAAAACCCTTCCCCCCAAGAAACCCAAACCAAAACAACCATGTATACTTTCATAGAATCATAGAGTCATGGAATGGTTTGGGTTGGAAGGGACCTTAAAGATCATCTAGTTCCAACTCCTCTGACATGGGAAGGAACACCTCCAGCTAGAACTGGTTGCTCCAAACCCCATCCAATCTGGCCTTGGTTTTGATTCTAGTAATGGCACCCATTAACTTAGATAAGTGTTTTTAATAAAAATAATCCCTAAGATCTTGTAAGAAAAGAGGCTTCCTGAAAAATCAAGTGAACCCATCTGAGTAGATACTAAGGAGACATGGGTTATCATTGCAAGGACCATCAGCTGGAAATCCCAGCAAAATCAATGTAAAGCTTCTTATACACAGAAAACTTTCCAGATCACAAGTAGCCTATAATTTGTTGTGTGCTATTGTATATAACCAAGAAATTTGCTTTCATTATATCAGTAGGCAACAGTTAAGGGAAAAAGAAGTGAGTATTTTTTTTAAAAAAACCTTTATTTTCCAAAAATCCAAACCACTTTCTGTTGACATTGTGGATTATGTATGAAAATAAGTATTGAATCCTCACAATCAATTAATGCTTAGGAAGTGTTTAACAAGAATAAGATATTAAGAAAATTCAATTAGATAATGGTTCCCTAACTTATTGTGATACTCATTTATAATGTGATGAAAACATTCTTACCACCATCCATATTGTCTAGTATCTTCGATGCCGTGCCATTACATTTGCATTCCTGTAACAAAGGACTTCATTTTCTTGAAACATATTATGGCCTGGCCTCATTAATTCAGAAAAAAAGAAAATACAATTAAAGAAATCTTCAGGGGTTCTAAAGTCATCTGAATTTTGTGCTGGTTAATGACATGCAGTATTATTAGTTTAACTTAATCCTGTTACTTTACTGTGTTATATATAAACTATTCACATTTTAATCCAAGTGTTTTACTGTCATTTGACAGTGATAAATTCAGATGTGGAGTCAGAAGGACATTCTTGTTTTGATGGTTGCATCATGAAAAAAATCACACCACATTCTGGTTGAATCAGTGCAGTTACTAAGACTAAATTCAAAACAACTCTTCTTCAATATTTTCTGTAAATATCCATCATATCTTCTCCTTTAAGAGATGAAGTCAGCATATGCAACAATAATCTTCTCCCTAGCCAAGGAAGACTGAGAAAGAAAAGCAGTAACATGTCATAGATAACTAATTACTACATAAATTACTAATTACTACATAAAATATATATGTATTAAAGTTGTTACTCCACTCTCCTTGCTTGAATCCTTCCTTAAGATTTCCATATGCAGTAAGATCTAAAAAGAAGTTTATTTTAACAAGTAATTAGTGTCCTGAGACCATTGCCTTTCACATCTAATACACTCGGTAGTTTCTATCAGTTATTTCATTAGTGGGATAGTAAACTTGTAGAGATTGTCTTTTTATTTGCTGGTAGACATCGTACAAAAGAAGTGAAGTCCATGACTGGATCTTGATACAATACAATTTTATAAATAAGTATAAACTTTGTATCTTCATGCAAATAAAATTTTTTAAAGGCTTAATGACTTCTCTAGGAGTTTTACTTGCGCACAAAAAACCTGGCCAACAGTTAAAGCACCTAGTTCTAAATAATTATAAAGAATCACAATATTTGGTTCAGTATATTAGAGAATATTCACTTTTCACATTGAAAATTACAAGTTATTGACGAGGCAAGATAACCAGAGGCAATGTTTGGCTGATGGAATATAATAAAACATCCCTTTAATATGCATTGTTGTGTATTTTCTAGAAGATTATAAACAACAATGGTGTAATTGGATATTAATATGCATGAATTAATTCAAAACCTGCATTGTCATATTAATGATTTAAGCAGTTGTTTGTTGATCCTGATCAATGTATTGATTTAAACATGTAGGAATGTTCCTGTTACTTAGGCAGCTTCCTTTTGTTGTATCAAGAATAGTAATTTTAATGGAGAAAAGCACAACAGAAGATGATTGATTGTCTGCTTTTGTCATGGAGATGAATTATTGTAGAAGGCGAACACAAAAAAAATGAAAGCATTCTTCTATAAACTGTCCCTTGATTCTTTGCTCATTTTGGTGTATTGTTTGCAGACTGTGGCATAGACTAATACAAAACAGCACAGAAAATAAGTAATTTTGCAGAAGTAAAATGACTTTCCTCCCCAGTGAAACTGGCCTTTTAAAAAATCAGAGTACTGGCCTGAATGCCACATATAAAATATGTGATTTAATCTACGCCAAAAGTAGAGTAACACAAAGTTCTCATAGCTATTATCATTATATTAAATTAGTAATGAGAGAACGTAATGAAAGATGAAAAACATTATTTAAGTCATAATGGAAAAGCTGCTCACAAGCAACATAAATTAAAAAGTAATACATTTAATTCTAGACAGCTGGTAGAAATAATTATATTTTTACTTAATTGTCAGTAATTTGTGAATTAATCCAATATTTTCTCTGTGTGGGGTTAGGTTTTTTGACTCAAGTAAAATCAAACTGTGGTCATAGAATGGTCATACAAGTGACAGAAATAAAGAAAATTAAAAAAAATTTACCATAGTGTGGTCTAACATAGAAACATTGAATGACACAAGTTTCTGTGACCAAACCCTGTCCAATGGATTAAAATTTTGGTTTCTTAGAAGACACAACTATTCCAAGTGCAGAAGTTTTTAAAATACTTAAATTTCTAATAAAGCAATGCAATTTTAAAATAAAGTATTAGAATTGCTCTTCTTTTGAGTGCCTTCGGGGTTCAAATTAAGACTCCTCTTCAAAGGCCCCTGTAGGACACCATCAGATTTCATTTAATTATGAAGTTATTTTACTGAGGTTGATTTAGAAACAAAACTAGAGAGGCAGTAGGGGAAGAGAAAGAATTAAAAAAAAAAAAAAAAAAAAAAGGAAGATAAATCCAGCAGTCTGCTTTTTATATCTTTCTCTGATTCACTGCTACCGTATTCGCTTGGAGACAGAACACTTCATTCTAGATACAGCTATCACCTGGTGTTTGCTAAATTGCTGTGAAATTCTTGCAACAGCTGTTTGTTCCTAGGGAAACATTCACTTCATATTGCTGCAATAAACTGATCATTGCCAATTAAATGCCCATTAATTGTGTAAGCAAGGATTACTGCCAGATGTTTACATTAGAAAGAAAAATATCCTTTGCTATTTATTTTCCACTTATAACCATCTCCTTTCATGTAGATAATTATATGAAAGTGTTTTATTTTTTAAATATTCCACAAATACGGTTTTGAGAAATAATAAAATACAAAGTCTTCTTGGGATTTGTTTAGAAGGATACTAATATATATTCTTAGCACACGTAATTAAAACAGAATGGTTTCTTTCAAACTGAAAAGTTTCTATTACAATAAGCTTTTATTTAACATAGAATCATATACTCATGGAAGGGTTTGGCTTGGAAGGGAACTTAGTCCCAACCCTGCTCCATGGTCAGGGACACCTTCCACTAAACCAGGGGGTTCCAGCCCCATTCAGCCTGACCTTGAACACTTCCAGGGATGGGACAGCCACAGCTTTTCTGCGCAACCTGGACCAGTGTCTCATCATCTGCATCATTAAAGATTTCTTTCTTTTATCAATTCTAGACCTACTGTCTCTCCTGATAAAAGTCACCTTCTGTCATGTCACTGCAGCCCTGGTAAAAAATCTGTCAATAAGCCCCCTTTATATGTTGGAAGGCTGTTCTAAGGTCTCCCTGGAGCTTTCTTCTCCAGGCTGAACACCCCAACTCTCCCAGCCTGTCTCCAGAGCAGAGTTACTTCAGCCTTTGGATTATGTCTAATGCCTCCTCTGGACTCACTTCAACAGCTCCTTGTCCTTCTGGTGTTGGCAACCCCAGTACTGGACCCAGCCCTGCAGGGGGGTCTCACCAGCTCAGAGTGGGAAAACCCCTCCCTGGCCTTCATGATCATGCCACTGGGGATGTAGCCAAGGACACAGTTGGCTTTCTGAGCTGCCAGTGCACATGGCTGGGTCATGTCATTTTTCACTTACCATTATCCCCAGGTCCTTTTCTACTGGGCTGCTCTGAATCCCGCCATCTCCCAGTCTGTGTTGGTACCGGCAGTTGTCACAATCCATGTGTATGTCCTTGCACTTGGCTGTGTTGAACCTCACTGATGAGCCTTGTCAAGGTCCCTCTGGATGACATCCCATCCCACCAGGGTGTCAACCTCCCCACTCAGCTTGATGTACTCTGCAAATATTTCTGTATCAAATTTATTCCCCGCACTTTTAGCCACTTTTAAAGCGTTAACAACAACAAAAAAGTGTTGAACAGATGCACTTCATAGCATATAGTCACCACACTGTGAGTTAAATTTTTATATTCCATCAGCAATGCCAATGAACAAAGATTCAACTGTTAGATGAAACGGCCAAGACACTGACCGAGTTAAAACACCCTCAAAACATTATAGCCGTATCTTACCCCACTCGGTGGTTTTCAAAGAAGGTGAATCTTTTTGTACACCAAAAAGTGTGTAATCCTGGCTGCGTGGGTGGGGGAGGACGCCAAGGTGAATGGCCTAGAGGAACCACATAACAAAGGCTTTCTTGAGGGCTTGGTAATGGAGAGGTAATTGCAAAGATGTTAAGTCACAAAAACAACTGCTCTAACCGGCAAATGGAGCAAGACTGGAATGGCTTGGGACTTGTAACAAACACTGTCTAGTAGGAGAAAAGGAAAAGAAAAAAGGAGAGATGGAAAGACAGATTATAAGATAGGATAAAAGATATATCACCATCTTTTTGTTCCAGAGAGGTCTTTTTGTGGTTTCCTCCTGCTCTTCACAACCTCCAACCTCAGATCCTGGTCTCCTCTCAGCCTTCTTTTCTCCAGTGCCCACATAAAGAAGTAGTCCACCAACTCAAATAACTTGGCTTAAAAAGTAGTTTCACAAAAATACTGAGCACAAGAGGATCCACTGCTTCTGTCTGTTCAGTTCCTCCACTCAAATATTGAGTGCATCCCTTCATAATACCCTCAGTCTCAGGCTTGGACTTGAAAGATCATATAACCCAAAACTATATGCACAATTTTTACAAGAGGAACAAGCTGAGCAAGACACCAAAGAGCAGTGTTCTCATGAAGTATTTCTGAAAACTACTGTGAGAAGTGGAAAAGCCTTTAGGATTCCATATGTGGGGTGGATGTATCCCACCGCCTCAGGAAAAAAAAAAAAAAAAAGGCATCCTGTTTTCACCAACTAAAACAGAAAGTACTTGTGGTGTCATAAATGGAGTTCAAAACAATGATTTAAAAATTTACTAACAGGTCTTACCATCATTTTATACAGAAAAATAAGATTATTTTCTGATTAATTAGTTCTGGAACCTGTTCTTACCCCAGCCTTATTTAACTAAAATTAATTGAATGATACTGTATGACTCCAAATTTGAAAAATACAGAAAAAGTATATTACTGTATCTACAGATGAGCATATCAATGAGAATTACAAGACAGGAAATATTTGGATATAAAAGTATTTTTCTCACTGTTAGAGTTGCCAGTATCTTTGTCAGCTGCATAAGAGCCCTCAGTGTGAAACCATCTTTGTTTATGCTCTCTATGAAAAGTACATAATGAGGTAAAGATTGCATTACTTTCTCATACAATGTTGTGGTTTGATAATTTCATGCATTCACCATTAAAAAGAGATCTGGGAGACTTTGTGTAATATTGGGAAAGGATCATGGGGATGATCATGGGGATGACTTGAAAAATGTGCTTGATAAAATAAGATGCCCGGAAAAGATTTTTGTTCACCAATTACAAGTAATGCCTAGAAGATTCGCTCAAAATATTTTCAGTCTCTTATCATGAAAAACTGATAATCTATCAGCTAAGAAATTTCCTCATGAATTATTTGGTATTCCAAATTTCTTACCTCATTTCCACTCTTTAAATAAATATATTTTTAACAACTCACTTCAGGAAGAAAACAACCTCTGAAACCTGAAATTTTCTTCGTGAAGCAGATCTACATTTTTTACTAGCTTTAAAGGGACCTGACCACATTCAGTAAGCAGATTCATGAACACACTGGCATTTCCTAATCAAGGGTTATTTATGCTAACCATAAAGTTTTAAAAGGGCTCAGTAGGCAGACTTCAGCACTATATGAACTCAGGCAAAAATAAAGTGCAAACTTTCTGTGGAGATGAACAGACTGATTGGAAAAAATTAACTAGGGTTTAATAGATTTTCCTGTTGTTTAAAATTTAAGAACAATGTATTGTAGTTTAATGTTTTTCTTTCTTCCTCCCCGCAGGGTTTTGTTTGTTTGTTTGATTGTTGGTGGTTTTTTGAGCATGAATTAATTCAGGAAGCTCCCATGGATTGTGTTACATAGAAGCTCAGAATAAATTATAACAATTATCACTTTTGGGACCTTTTCCCTAACAGGACATGACTTTTTTCCTGATGCAGAGTTAGATTATTTTTCCCTACTGGCTAATAGATAAGATGGCAATATAAAGGATGCAAACAAAGAAATGTAGTATAAACCTATAGGAAAGACAAAGCACACCCAGTCCCTCTTGCCAAGCCAGCCAGAGACAGGCACAGGAATCAGTCTGCTGACACACTTCTTGCCCAGGCTAAAGGAAGGGCTAAACCCAAATTTTATTTACATTTTTTGTTTACATTTGTTGTGAAATAATCTGAATATAAATAAACATTATTTTTGTGTGTGTTGTATAGTAACCTATGCCGATATAAACTCTTAAGATACATCTCTCAGCTTAACAGGTGTAAAGCATGTAAGGGTAGAGAGAGTTGTGGTGCATGTGTGAGTGTACGTATATGTGTATACATATATATGTATCTGTGTACACATATACACTCACCTATAATTCCTGTGTATATATACATGTGGAAAATATGTGCTCAAGGCAGCAAAAACAGACAAAAATTGTTTATTTCAGCATCTTGAACCACACACCCCCTTTGGAATGTGATCATAGGACACACTCTGAGCTGTGGAAGATATAAAGCGGCAGCATCTGGCTCCTGAAATATCTTCACAAGCACTTGTAATGGCATCTTTGAAGTCATCTGTGCATCTGTCACATGTTTAGTCTGCCTATTGACTGTCCCAGCTGAGCACCATTTTGATTCATGCAGACGTTGAATAATCTGAGAATAAATCTCAGGAAAATCCCTCATAAAATCATACACATTCTCTTCTGAAATTAGTAAGAGGACAGGACACTGCTTCATTCCCACTTCTCATTTTATTTATTTATTTAACTGGTATTGAGCCTTTGATTTAACAACCACTTCAGTGTGATCATGCCAGGTTTTTTTCTGGATTCTATGTAATATTGATCAGGAGATAAAACTAAATAGCAATACCTTATCTCAACTACAAAAGTCTTACGAATTACTCTTTCCACTGATGTAAATCATAAAATTCAACACTGTGGGTGTTACAGAACAAGATGCTTTACTTTTTTTTTTTTTTCTTTTGCTGTTTTATTATTCAAAATCTCTGAAGACTAATTCAGATTTAAAAAAAAAATAGATAACAAATACAGAATAGGGAATAGTTGCAATATGTTGATAGAACATACGAGCATTTCAGGCTATCTGATTTCATAGTTATGATCTTAAAATTTTCCACAAAACATTTTTATCTCACACATCTTTCCTTTTGGCCCTCAACGAGTGAACTGGTCCAAGGATGGTGAAGTTGGAGTTCCACTTTCCATCTACAGGAGTCTGAATATTCAGAGATTAAAATTAGTCCATAATTTAGTTAAATTATTGGCTACTCTGGTCACTTTCTCCAAAGAAGTAGGATGCAGGAGGAGGTGCTTTGCTGTAGTACAGTTTTAGAGTCTGGATGACTGGGACTGAAAAACCTTACTGTAGAAGATTAAGCCAATTTTAAGTGGAAAAACAAAGAAAAAACTGTTGTCACTTAATATTACTTAAAGCTCCCTTAAAGCTCAAATAGCATTTGTGTACAAATTACCTTTCCACAGAAATCAACTCAAAAACCATGGGGGAGAGACAGTGAAAGAAAAAAGGAAGATCTGCTGAAAGAACTAAAGACAACATTGGAAAAAATGCTTTTTTTCTGTGCTAAATGAATAGGAGTTAACAACCTAGAGAAAGGAAAAGAAAGCAGTCACTTGTTTGCATGTTGTAACTGGGTCTAGCACCCTGTATTTGAAGAAAATTGATGTATCCAGAGCTTCTTAAAAATCTGATCGGAACAATTTGATAAACAAGTGATTTTATCTCTCTCCTACCCCAATGTGTAGGCCTTTCTAAACTTCTTAGGAAGTCTGTCATCTCAAAACAATGGGTTGGAAATACAAAGTCATTCTCCTACTATTAAACACTCAAAATACTTTTTTTTTTTTCTTATTTTTTACACTAAAAAGAGAGATTACCTTATCCTAAACATAAACAAACTGCAAATATTCAGGATATGAAAAATTTCTTAACATGCAGGGGAGAAGGGGAGGGGTGTAGCCTCCTATATCAAGTCAGCTGGACTCCACAAAACTCCACCTGGGGATAGATGAGGAGCTGGCAGAGAGCTTATGGGTCAAGGTGAAAGTGAAGATGGGCAGGTGATACCACAGTGGGAGCCTTCTATAGGCCACCTGACCAGGATTACCAAGCAAATAAGGCCTCTACAGGATGGTAGGCGCATCTTCCCCTTCACAGGCCATGATTCTCATGTGAGATTTCAACCACCCCAGCATCTGCTGGATATGGGACAACGCAGCAAAGCATTAGCAATCCAGGAAGTTCCTAGAATGCATTGATGACAACTTTCTTCTCCAAATAGAAGAACCAACAAGACAGGGTGCTGTGCTGGACCTTATTCTCACCCACAAGGATGGATGGCCCATAGGGCAACAAGGAGGGTCTGCAGCAAGCTCTCCACCCTGGACTTAGAAAGCAGACTTCAGTCTCTTCAGGGATCTGCTTGGTAGGGTATCATGGCATAAAATTCTGGTTGGGAGAGGAGTACATGAAAACTGGTCAGTATTCAGAGATTACCTCCTCCAGGCCAGGACAAATGCATCCCAAGAAAGAAGACAAAGAATGCTAGGAGACCTGACTGGATGAACAAAGAGCTCCTGGACACTCTTAGACAAAACCAGAAAGTCTTCAGAGAATGGGAAAAGGAACAGGTAGTTTGGGAGAAATACAAAGAATTTTTCCAAGAAGCCAGAGATCAGGTTAGGCAAGCTAAAGCCCAGGTAGAGTTAAGCCTGACCAGGAACATCAAGGGTAATGACAAGAACTTCTACAGGTATGTCAGTGATAAGAAACAGAACAGGGGAAAATGTGAGCCCTCTCCGGAAGAGAGCAGGAGACCTCATCATGCAAGACATGGAGAAGGCTGAGGTACTGAATGACTTTTTCTGCTTCAGTCCTCACCAGCAAGGGCTCTGGCCACGTTGTCCAGGTCGCAGAATGCAAAGGCAGAGACTGGAAGAAGGAAGATCCCCCCACTGTAGGAGAATAGCAGGTTCAAGACCATCTGAAGAGCCTGAAAGTGCACAAGCCGTAGGACCTAAAAATATCCATCCTGGAATGGACTTAACAAGATCCATTTGTGGGTCTTAAGAGAGGCAGATGAAGTTGCAATGCCACTTTCCATCATATTTGAAAAGATACGGCAGTCTGGTGAAGTACCCACTGACTGGAAAAGGGTGAAGAACATTTCTGAACATTTAAGGCCCTCTTTTGACCATGTCAACTATTTCAAAGCAAATCCATCCAACTGATTTCACTATCACACCAATGAGCAATCCCAGAATAACCAAGCATTGTGGCATCTTCTGCCATATACTTTGAAACACTGGCAAAATGGCAAATTATTTAAGGTCTCCGAATCTATGCAGGGTAGTGAAGATGAATGAATTTACTGTTATCCTTAATATATAATAACAAAGAAAAAATAAAACATATAGGACACATTCACTTTTAGCTTTAATTAACAATGATATAACAATACAAGTGTTCTAACACCACTCTTTTTTAAACTTTATTGGTTTGAAAATCATTTAACAGTTGTGTTTAATCACCATTAGCATCCCACCTTGGGCACGTTTCATCTTATACTGCACTGAAGAGCAAAGCCTCTACAGACAGATGTACTCTATGATGCTACTTTGTCTGTCAATAAAACTGACAGAACAAAGGAAGACAGAGAACATGTAATCCATTTGTCTTACAGGACCTCTGCAGAGAAGACAGAGCACCTGTTATTGATTCTTATTCAAATAACAAGAAAGTATTTAATAAGCAGTGTCAGGCTCAGCACAGAAGATAAATGCAGATGACATCTAACATGGGCATCTATCTCCAGTACAAATACTCTTGGTGACCACACAACTGACCTGAAACATGCAGGAGATCCAGCACAGCCTCATCCAGACATAAACACTCCAGTCAGCAAGTGGTATAACTGCACAAGCACAGTCTGTGCCTGAGGTGAGGAATGATCTCAACAGAGATTGCCCTTAGAGAATTGCAGATTTCTCAAGGAAGATACTTGCTTCAAAGCCAAGCCTACTGTTGACATAATTATTTCAGATGTAATATTTCTTTTATTCAATTCTTCCTCTTTTCCTTTATTTTATCTGTTAAAATTAAAAGCTCAGTCTAACCAGAGAGAGTATTTATTACTCATGGTAATAATGTATATAATTGTATTACCTTTAGTAAAATTAACTCATTCAGCAACATTGCCCAGCAGAGAATCTGGGTTATTTCTATGTCAAAAGCCTTAATTTTCCTCTTCTGAAATTTTATCAGCTTTGTACATGGGAAAGATAGCCCACTGATAGTCACAAAAAAAAGTATATACCCTTAATTTTTTGAGAGAAACTAAGCAGCATTTTTAGAGCAAGTTTATCCTCTGAGATGTGCTCCTCATCTTGACTCAGAAGCAGAGGTCTCCTACAAAGTAGCACTGTGGAACAGGAAAGACTCAGCTTCTTCTTCAAATATTTCTGGGATTTTTTTAAAGAAAAAGAATGTTCACAGAGAAATTCCAAGATACACGTCTGCCTGCGTGGTTCTACTGAAATGTATATTTACCCTTGGATGTATACATCCCCACTATGCAAGCAGCACATACACCTAGACCTGGAAAAGCCCTTTTCAATCTCTGCAGTTACCTGCATTAAAGTTTTGGAAGGAAAATCTACCCATGGATTAAGGCAAAACAAAGGCACAACATGGATGATGATGGAAAGGACCTCAAAAAATCATCCAGTCCAATCAGTGTTCTCAAAGGACACTGTGTCCATTCAGGTTTTGAGTATCTCTGAGGATGGTGACTCCTAAATCTTTCTGAGCAACCAATCCAACCTTTTGACCCTTTTCATGGTACAGAAGTGTTTTCTTATGATTAAATAGATTTCTTTGTACTTCAATGTGTGCCCACTCAGGAGTCAGAGGTTCAATTTCCAATTGTGGCATACTGTCTGTAGATCACTATCTAAGGCAAGCTCCTTCTGAAACAGGAATAATAGTATCTAGTCTCTCAGAGTCGTGTTGCAGGATACATCTATGAAAGATTTTGAAGTACTCAAGTTGCTCTGAAAACATAGTTTAAATGAAGAGAATGAGACAATGAGACAGAAAATAAAGGTGTGACAACCTTTGCTTACAGGAACCAAGGGTTCAAAGATGGTCAGAAAATAGACTCATAACACCTTAATCAAAACAAAACTTACTCAACAGTAGATGTTTAACTTGCTCATTCAGAAAAGTTATGCACACAACATTGTTAGAAAAAAAAACATACACAAAAAAGTACCAAAAATCCCCACCACAACTGAGCAGGTTATTTGCTGCTTCTTTTACTAGAAAACAAACAAACAAACAAACAAACAAACAAACAAAAAACTTTAAAAGGTAAAGATTTTTCAAGTTATGGTGGAAATTACATATAAGTTTATTATAGAAAAACAGAACAGTTTGGGTTGGAAGGGACCTTAAAAATCATCCAGTTCCAACCCCCCTGCATGGGCAGGGATACCTCCCACCAGCCCAGGTTGCTCCAAGCCCCATCCAACCTGCCCTTCAACACTGCCAGGGATGGGGCAGCCACAGCTTCTCTGCCCAGCTTGGGCCTGTGTCTCACCACCCAGACAGGAAAGAATTTCCTCCAGAGATCTTATCTAGATCTCCCCTCTTCCAGTTTAAAACCATTACCCCTCATCCTATTACTCCATGCCCCTGTAAAAAGTCCCTCCCCAGTTTCCCTGTAGCCCCTTCAGGCACTGGAAGGCCACTGTGAAGTCTTCCCAGAGCCTTCTTTTCCCCAGGCTCAACACCCCAACTCTCCCAGCCTGTCCCCAGAGCAGAGCTGCTCCAGCTCTCCCATACTCTCTGTGACCTTCTCTGGCCTGTCTCCAACAGCTCCATGTCCTTCCTGTGTTGGGGACCCTAAAAGTGGCCCCAGCCCTGCAGGGGGGTCTCAGAAGAGCAGAGCAGAGGGGACAGTCCCCTCCCTGGCCCTGCTGGTCACGCTGCTGGGGATGCAGCCCAGGACACAGGTGAATATTGAATATGATTGTATAGAATGATAATGCCAGATTATGATATTGAATATTGTACTATCAGTGTCTTAAATTCTATTTTTAAATTCATATTATAGGAATTTACATTTTTTAGAATCATATGCGCAAGCAATAAGAACATATGTGTAATTTGCTTACATATATATTGGAGATGCATGAATTCTTTTAACAAGAAAAGGTAGCCTACTCTGTGCTTTCCCCCCTCCCCCCCCCCCCCCCCTTCCCACTGCCATCTTTTTCCTGTCTTAGGCCATGCAGAAAGTCACTATGTTTAATGATCCAAGAACAGCTAAGGCTGGTGAGATGCACTCCCTGGCCATTCCCTGGCCTGTGGCCTGAATCAGGATGGCATTAACTCCCTGCAAAAGCTGCTAATCAAGAGACATAATCCTGAAAAACTCTTAATTCCCTCCCTTAGTTGTATACCCACAGCAACTTAAAAACTTTGGTTGTTGGGATTGCTTTTTCCCATTTTGGCCAGCTCAGATCGAATTGTCGCAAGATCCATCTGAGCTGACTCACTAAAGTAGAACATTCAGGGCAAATTAACCAACTCCATACAGGGCAAGAATATGGTCAGTGCTACACTCTTCTGATTTTAAATTTCTAATTTAAATGAAAAACATTCAGGTCAATTAAGATGACATGGGGACACAAGTCTAAAACAAAGTTGAAAACTAGACTTCTGAATCATTATAAAACCTTTAATTTTGCCTTTCCAGTAATTTCAACTTGTCAGTGACATATATTTGCAGAGGAACCAGTTTTTCCTTTGTGATAATTGAAGACACTAACTCATTAAGGGGTACAGGCAACACCAAAAGGATTATTTGTATGTGAAAGATAGCATGTACAAACTATGGATTATTACTGTCATACGAAAACTTCTATTTTGGGTTTAGGATTTTCGTGCACAAAATAAGATTTTAATTAAATGTCAATGCTTCATCCAAACTAGGTTTATATACCTCAAGTGATGAAGTTCTGTGAATAGATTCAAGGTGAAATGATGCCAGTTTTACTGATGAAATGGTGAAATTTTGGTATCAGACAGATGGAAAAGCAGCTTCTCAGGGAAAAAAAAAACAACAAACTAAAAATACAAGGTGAAACCACAAAATTCTTGGATATTTTTTACAAATCATAAAAAGGTGATTGTTCTTGCTTGTTTAGATGCAGTTTCACAAGCAAAAATGTCCACATTTTTATCGACACAGTTGTATTATCTCCAGGAATTATATCAGCATTTGCATTTCCAGAATAGCCACCATATTGTCTCCACCACAAACCATAAGCCTGAGTCTATTGTATTTTTTCAGGTAGCGAATCTTTCATTCTGAGAACTCTCATCTAAATCAACAGATGACTAAAGTATTTCTCAAAGCAGAAAAAAAACAACAAATAAACAAAAAAAAACAGGATTTGACATTTGCCAGATGTTATCACTGCACAGGAGAAACTAGATGGACAGACAATAATTTCTAAAGTTATGGAGGCACCTTAGAGGGTTTTTTTTGTAATCTTATTAAAAATCAAATTCACAACATCAATAGATCCTTCCTGTGCTATGTAATTACATTACAGGCATTTAATTGAAACTAAATAGAAATGTAACTTTGCCTAGCATAGACATGTTCTGATGGTAGAAACTCAGCAGGAGGGTGCTAGCTTATTAAAGATGTTCTTCATCTGTGTAGCTCTTCAGGAAATAAATGTTTTCTTTTGAAGTACTCTTTGTCATTTGAAAACACTCTAGCAACAAAACTGAGATTTTTCCAGTTAAATACATTAACAAATAAGTTGTGTTTTACAAATATCATTCACAGAACAAAAAAAGGTGAGGGTTACATCTTATCTTGAAAGGGTTGCAGGTGAAAAATTCCTTAGGCGGGCACACAATTTAGTTGTTAGATAGTAAAGCAACTGGTTTTACTCACATTAATGAACCACACTGACTGCAAAAATAAACTCATTTTTTTTAGGTATAATTTGATTTATTGTTTGGGGAGACAATTCTGAGCTCTCTTGAAAACCCCACTGCGTGCTGCCCTTCCAAAGGTAAGTGGTTCCTGGAGGCAGGACTATGCACGGCTGTGTTCTGTACAGAGATGAGTTTCCAGTAACAAATGCACAGTAGCAACTTCTAACAAGAAATATTAAATTACTCTAAGAGTTTTTGAAAACATGAGTAACCCAGAAAAACCCTGTTGTACCCTGTAGAAGGGATTCTGGTTTTATTCTGTTCTTGTTCCTTTGGTGATCTGTATAGTAACAGAAGAGCTTGAGCTAAGGAGTTGCCTAATGCTGTCTCCATATGCTGTGCTAACGTTTACCAAGGGGTGTTGCTAACCATCAAGCAACCTTCTTAAAACAGACAATC
This sequence comes from Chaetura pelagica, assembly GCF_000747805.2. Taxonomy (NCBI): domain Eukaryota; kingdom Metazoa; phylum Chordata; class Aves; order Apodiformes; family Apodidae; genus Chaetura; species Chaetura pelagica. The sequence continues at coordinate 699,639 of NW_009953941.1, forward strand.
AGTTGATATTAATTTAAAATGTTGTGTTTTTTTTTTTTTTCTAAGGGAAACTGCAGTTGTGCCTTCATGTGTTACGTAGAACTGCAGAAAGACTGAGTTGGGCTCTCCTGAGAGGTGCCAGGAAGGGGTTAAATATAGGACTAAATTTCAGAGCAAAGCATCATAAAGTTGCTGATGTTAGAAGTCTCTCCTGAGAAGGGAACATATAGACTGCACCATTTACTTGCCAATTAATCCAAGGAGATACATTGACATTAGTTCCAGAAGGAGATGCTTGTCTGCCTGTTTGCCTAGAGGTAAAAGCTAGGTTCACCAAACAGCAGGACAGAAGAAATCAATGGGGGGAAAAATTAGGAAGAAGAATTTAAGGATTTTTTTTATTGCTTTGTTGTTTTCTTCAAAAAGAGACTTAAACGTCTAGCAGCTGCCCTGTCTTATACAATACAAACAAACTTAATTTATCACAAAAACACATTAAAAGATTTTATCTTCTTTTAGAGGAAGAGGGGCTAAAACAATGCCTAAAAACATATAAAGGAATGATGAGTCATTGCATACATCTTGCAGAGAAGACAAGCAAATCTTGTGCAAAAGTAAAAGACTTGTTCAAAACATTTAACAGTGTCCTGCACGACATCCTGGTATCAAAATAGGAAGGATATGGATTCAGTCAATAGACCACTCATTGGATAAGGAATTAGCTGGATGGTTGCATTCAAAGAGTAGTGGTCAATGGAGTGACATCCAAATAGAGATCTGTCATGAACAGTATTCCTCAAGGGTTGGTACTGGGACTGCTGCTGTTCAGCATCTTTTTGGTGACATGGACAGTGGCATTGAGTGCACCTTCAGCAAGTTTGCTGATGACACTAAAGTGTGTGGTGAGGTTGATTCACTGGAGGGAAGGGATCCATCCAGAGGGACCTTGACACGCTGGAGAAGTGGGCCCATGCCAACCGCATGAAGTTCAACGAGGCCACGTGCAAGGTCTTGCACCTGGTTTGCTATAATCCCAAGCACAAATACAGGTTTGGAGGGGAAAGAATTGGAAACAGCCTCTAGGAGAAAGACCTGTGGATGATGGTTGATTATAAGCTCAACATGAGCCATCGATGTGCACTTGCAGCCCAGAAACGTAACCATGTCCTGGGCTGCATCAAAAGAAGCATGGCCAGCAAGTTACGGGAGGTGATTCTGCCCCTTTACTTGTGACAACCCAACACAGGAAGGACATAGAGCTCTTGGAGCAAGTCCAGAGGAGGCCACAAAAATTATGAGGGCTGGAGCTCCTCTCTTATGAAGACAGGGTGGGAGAATTTGGGCTCTTCAGCCTGGAGAAGAGAATGCTCTGGGGAGATCATATAGTGGCCTTTCAGGACCTGAAGAGGCTACAGGAAAGCTGGGGAGGGACTTTTTACACGGCCTAATAGTGATAGGATGAGGAGGAATTATTTTAAGCTGGAAGAGAGTAGATTTAGGTTAGATATTAGAAAGAAATTCTTTAGTGTAAGAGACACTGATACAGGTTGCCCAGGGAGGCTGTGGCTGCCCTGTCCCTGAAGGTGTTCAAGGGCAGCTTGCCTGCCCCAAGGGTGGGAGCTTGGAGCAATCTGGTCTAGTCAGAGATGTCCCAGCCCATGCAGTGGGGTTGGATCTAGATGTTCTTTAATGTCTCTTCAAACCTAAATTATTCTATGATTCTATGTTTTTATTATTCTGTGATTCCTTAAGTTTTTTAAACCCTTCAGGATCCGAGGTCCTTCATTGCTATCCAGGCAAAGTTTCTGTTCCAAGCTAATGGAAAGTTTCATGAATGAGGAGAATAGGATTGGCAGAACAAACTGTAGCTGAATTACTTATTCTGGGTGAAATTCAGTGTTGACTCAATAAAATTATTTTACTTTTTATATCTAGCAGTAAAGCTTTGTTACTCTGTTATTGAGTTATTTTTCTCCTTAATGATCATGTTGCATTAGCATTTTTGTTTACTATTTTGTATATTGTCATTATATACAGAGTACCCAGATAAATGAAGAAGAATAATAACACTGTCATTTTCAAAGCCCCATAGAGTCATTTAAACTTTTTATTGAACCAGTGGTTACCACATACAGTCATTAAAATGATTCAGTTTCTCCTGGCCTCCCAAAGCTGCCACACTTCCAGGAGCCAAGTCAGTTTTGTGGTTTCTATAAACAACTGAGAGCAATTGCTCCAAGGCAGGAATGGGTGCCTCCTACGTCTGTGGATGGTCCCAGGGTCCCATTCATGCTAGGATGAACTAATGTTGAAAGAAACTGAAGTTCTCTATTTTACAACAGCTGCCAGAGCTGCCAGGGGATCAAGGGCAAGTCCTGGAAACCCAGGGACTGAAGAACAGGCTGGAAGTATGAAAACACCGCTGGAGTGGGAAGAACCTTTTAATGCAAAGCATGTTAACTTGATCATATTACCCTAAAAGCATGATAGTTCAGCTTAAGAAAACATAAAACCACAATACCTCTGATTAAATTTACCCTAAAAATTCTTCAAGTAAGGCTTTGTACCATAGAACTAGCCCAGGTCTTGTTAGTTTGTGTGCAAGACCAATGTTACCACGAGTGTGTTGTGAGTAAAAGCACCCAGTTTTGTATCCAAAGAATCACAGTCATCTTTTGGAATCGTGTCATGTTACAGAGTTTATATCTGTGCTGTACATCGCAGGGAAAAAGTGAACATTCAGCAGTTTTTATATTTTTCCTTTCTTTACATATTTTTATGTATATGAAGAGTTATTGCAAAGAAAAACATCTTTGCTTTTATTGCTATTGCTGCATGCCATCCATTAGCAAACAAGTTTCACTACACAACTGCGTACTTCTATCTTAGATGCATTACTGCATCCTGCCTTCCAAATTACACAATAACCATGCTAAACAGCTTAGCTTTATTTTTCGAAGAATAGGATAATTTGTAAATGTGACAAACAGTAATCATCTTACATTTAAGATGAGTCAAACAGACATTCTCCTTCAGCTGAACTTTCTGATGACAACCTTTGAAATTGACAGATTAAAAGTGATTCGTAACTGTCAGAACTGTACAGCTTGCTGAACAAACTGTGCATAAAAAGTTTACAGATGACTGTCTGTGAGCTTACATGGCAGGTTATCTTCCTATACCCACTGCCAGTTAAATTAATAGTGTCATAATCTATCTTCTCTCTCAGGTGTAAATGACTTTTGCACATCAATAACTAGTTTACAATGATGTTCCTCCAATATTTAAAACTATATTGATTTCACAGTTTTCACAGAATACCACATATGCAATCCCTATATTTTGTTGTAGAATGGAATTTCAAATAAAACATTTACAGTCTTAGGAAAACATAATAAAAATTAAAGGTCTTGGCAGATATAAAGGTATCCAATAACAGCTTCTTTTAAGACTGTCACTTTTACCAATAATGATCTTATGTTGGTTTTCAAATGTGTGGTCATGGTATAACTGAAAATCTTTTTTGCAGTATCAGGCTATTATTTCACACCTAAAAATGTCTCAATACAATGGCAATCAATGAAGAGGAAGTGATGCTCAAGAATGCGAAAAACAGAGATTCCATAAAATTTAGAGTGACCATGATAATTCAGAATTAATGTTCTTTGCCAGTGTATATATATATATATATGTATATATATATGTATATATATATAAGTATTTAAATTTATATATTTTATATATGTGTGCATGTGTGTTTGTATATGTATTTATGTTGAGGGACAGGAGGAAATATATGCAGTAGTGATTTGAACAGTCAGAGTGCCTCACAGATACTTCTGTCCACACCTTTACTTTCTTTCTCACTAAGTTTGAGTTATCCATATTGAATTCAAATCCAGAAGCCACCCTGAAAGGCATATAAAATGCACCTAGTTCTAGCTGCTTGCATATTCCTTCAAAACGTACTGAGCACTCATTTGATTTCTAGTGAGATGGAATAACTAAACTATCGGCAAAGCCCTAGCACAAAATAAATTTAGAAAAGTGATTTTCCCTCACATTTTATGACTTCATTTGAGACAGAAATTTAATATGAATGTCACCATAAAACAAGCCTACTCAACAAAATGACTGCCTCAGGAATCTCAGCATTCTTGCTGTACCTTAACAAGCTAACAAAAGCTTGTGATTAGAAACTAGAATTGCGTGGCATCCCATGCTGAATTGTTATGCACTTCAGTAGTTTGTATGCTTGCAGTGGCTTAGTGAGACCATGCTTTCCTCATTGCCCCCCTCCCCCCCCCCCCCATAGAGTCATTTAAACTTTTTATTGAACCAGTGGTTACCACATACAGTCATTAAAATGATTCAGTTTCTCCTGGCCTCCCAAAGCTGCCACACTTCCAGGAGCCAAGTCAGTTTTGTGGTTTCTATAAACAACTGAGAGCAATTGCTCCAAGGCAGGAATGGGTGCCTCCTACGTCTGTGGATGGTCCCAGGGTCCCATTCATGCTAGGATGAACTAATGTTGAAAGAAACTGAAGTTCTCTATTTTACAACAGCTGCCAGAGCTGCCAGGGGATCAAGGGCAAGTCCTGGAAACCCAGGGACTGAAGAACAGGCTGGAAGTATGAAAACACCGCTGGAGTGGGAAGAACCTTTTAATGCAAAGCATGTTAACTTGATCATATTACCCTAAAAGCATGATAGTTCAGCTTAAGAAAACATAAAACCACAATACCTCTGATTAAATTTACCCTAAAAATTCTTCAAGTAAGGCTTTGTACCATAGAACTAGCCCAGGTCTTGTTAGTTTGTGTGCAAGACCAATGTTACCACGAGTGTGTTGTGAGTAAAAGCACCCAGTTTTGTATCCAAAGAATCACAGTCATCTTTTGGAATCGTGTCATGTTACAGAGTTTATATCTGTGCTGTACATCGCAGGGAAAAAGTGAACATTCAGCAGTTTTTATATTTTTCCTTTCTTTACATATTTTTATGTATATGAAGAGTTATTGCAAAGAAAAACATCTTTGCTTTTATTGCTATTGCTGCATGCCATCCATTAGCAAACAAGTTTCACTACACAACTGCGTACTTCTATCTTAGATGCATTACTGCATCCTGCCTTCCAAATTACACAATAACCATGCTAAACAGCTTAGCTTTATTTTTCGAAGAATAGGATAATTTGTAAATGTGACAAACAGTAATCATCTTACATTTAAGATGAGTCAAACAGACATTCTCCTTCAGCTGAACTTTCTGATGACAACCTTTGAAATTGACAGATTAAAAGTGATTCGTAACTGTCAGAACTGTACAGCTTGCTGAACAAACTGTGCATAAAAAGTTTACAGATGACTGTCTGTGAGCTTACATGGCAGGTTATCTTCCTATACCCACTGCCAGTTAAATTAATAGTGTCATAATCTATCTTCTCTCTCAGGTGTAAATGACTTTTGCACATCAATAACTAGTTTACAATGATGTTCCTCCAATATTTAAAACTATATTGATTTCACAGTTTTCACAGAATACCACATATGCAATCCCTATATTTTGTTGTAGAATGGAATTTCAAATAAAACATTTACAGTCTTAGGAAAACATAATAAAAATTAAAGGTCTTGGCAGATATAAAGGTATCCAATAACAGCTTCTTTTAAGACTGTCACTTTTACCAATAATGATCTTATGTTGGTTTTCAAATGTGTGGTCATGGTATAACTGAAAATCTTTTTTGCAGTATCAGGCTATTATTTCACACCTAAAAATGTCTCAATACAATGGCAATCAATGAAGAGGAAGTGATGCTCAAGAATGCGAAAAACAGAGATTCCATAAAATTTAGAGTGACCATGATAATTCAGAATTAATGTTCTTTGCCAGTGTATATATATATATATATGTATATATATATGTATATATATATAAGTATTTAAATTTATATATTTTATATATGTGTGCATGTGTGTTTGTATATGTATTTATGTTGAGGGACAGGAGGAAATATATGCAGTAGTGATTTGAACAGTCAGAGTGCCTCACAGATACTTCTGTCCACACCTTTACTTTCTTTCTCACTAAGTTTGAGTTATCCATATTGAATTCAAATCCAGAAGCCACCCTGAAAGGCATATAAAATGCACCTAGTTCTAGCTGCTTGCATATTCCTTCAAAACGTACTGAGCACTCATTTGATTTCTAGTGAGATGGAATAACTAAACTATCGGCAAAGCCCTAGCACAAAATAAATTTAGAAAAGTGATTTTCCCTCACATTTTATGACTTCATTTGAGACAGAAATTTAATATGAATGTCACCATAAAACAAGCCTACTCAACAAAATGACTGCCTCAGGAATCTCAGCATTCTTGCTGTACCTTAACAAGCTAACAAAAGCTTGTGATTAGAAACTAGAATTGCGTGGCATCCCATGCTGAATTGTTATGCACTTCAGTAGTTTGTATGCTTGCAGTGGCTTAGTGAGACCATGCTTTCCTCATTGCCCCCCTCCCCCCCCCCCCCTTTCTTTGTT
>NW_009953941.1:706289-740987 GCF_000747805.2 Chaetura pelagica
CCCTGTTTTTCCTCTTTGCCCCCCCCCCCCCCCCCCCCTTATTAGTCTGGCTCAAATGTCTGCCATTAATTACTGCAGAAAGAGTTTTAATATTCTCACAAGATTGATAATTTTATCTGGAGTGGAAAAAAGATGACACGTGAGCACACGCATATATACACACAGACTGCTTGCTGTACCAACCAACTAAGATTTCTATGAACATAAAGTCTGGACTACTGCAGTTATATTAAAATAAGCATCTAAAAGAAAAGCTTGTTTATTTTCACCAGTGCATGGCATTTGAGAAGCTCCTGTAACAGCTATTGTCAATTTCTTTAAAAAATTTTCAACCAATAATTTCAGCAATCAACATCTTTCAGTTAAAAGTCAGTTTTTGTCTTACAGCAATTGTCTGGCCAGTTCTGTTGTTACACAAAACCTGCTTGTACACGTGTCTTTGTCAGCCTTTCCTATAAGCTTCATGACACAACTTCTATGAAAAGGCAGAAAAAACACTTATCTCAGAAAAACCCATAAAGTAATGGTAATGTGTTCACATTAAACAATGAAAGTTAAGGTTTACATTTATCTCTTGACTCAGGTTGGGTTCCAGGAGTCTTCAAGTGAAATACAGACCTGGAACAGCAACTTTCTTGACCACACTATATAAAAATTTTAAAATGTGTCCTTCCTTAAAGTAACAGAGTAAAGGCTTATGTTGGAGATGCACTATGTTGTCCATTTCTGTTCCAAAACAAAAATGTGACCTACTCCACTCTCTCTGGCAAAGGGAGGTACCGTAAAGGGTCCACTGGCCTCCCACTGATGCACTCCAGAAACTTAACACTTGGTTCTGAATGACTGGAGGAAGAATGCAAACAACACTGAAGAAAAATGTCCCATTTTGTGCTTATATATGACAAGAGTCTGCTCATTTCCATCCTGTTCCCATTAGGAACAATTGCACGGGGTATAGAATTCATCTGTTTCTCTGGATGTCTGTAAAATGGGCACATGCGGCCAAGACTGATTTTATAATTGATCTGTCATTTGCAATGCATGTGTAATTTTCATCAGACAAGATCATTAGTAAAATTAAGGTGTATTTTCTTTCTGGAGGCTGAATAAATATACTGCTGCAGAAAGAAAGGGTCAACACACTTTCCAGGTTGAACAGCTGACTTAGGAGAAGTGTTAAAGCTGGAACCATCTTTGACAGCAATGTGTCTGACAACCTGCTTGTTGCATACTGTTAGCACTCCTGTACTCAAAAACTTCTACTTGAAACTTCCATAAGCTAAAGCCCACAGAGATGTCTGTATAGCTCACATTGTCATTTCCATATCCATTTACCTTATGTACTCTGTTGTCCTCATGTTTTGGGAAAATATAGAAAAGGAGCAAGGGATGTCATCATTACTAATGATATTCAGCATTTTGCAGATCTTGATTGATAAAGATTTCAGTATATGACATGTGCTGGTCTGTCTATTTGTAAGTATAAAGTGAAGGTATGAATTAAGCAGTAAAACTGATGCACACTGGTGTGAAGTAAATGGGTAAAAGAACAACCATCACTGCAACAAAACAGAAACAGAGGAAGGTCACAGTGAACTCAGACTTCAGTATCACTACAAGCAACAACAGATAAGAGACAATCAGCACTTGGAAAAAAGAAGATTCAGCTCCATCTTATGAAATGCCAAACAGAAAGTGGAGAAATCCTTACCAAGCTTTGCAAATTATTGTGTTCCAATGTCTGGACTCACACTGGCTACATGAGGTGGGCATTTTGATAAGTCCTGGGTACAGTTAAGAGTTATTTTTACTGAAAATATTATTTTCTTTTCTATTCCCTGTTCAGTCAATATAAATAAGTAACTTCACATCTTGATCATTCAGGTCTTCTCACTGCTGCTTGAAACTGTGACTTGAAAGCCTCCCAGTTTCATGTTTAGATACTAAGCTCAGAGGAACACATGTATTTTCCCTTAATGATTTTCAATAGGGTCCATTTTTAAGGATATTTAATGTCTATATATATAAACATTACTTTAAATCTCCATTTAAAAAATCCAGATGAGGGTCACCTAATCAGACATTCAATAGTTTGCATGATAAAATCCAAAACAATAGTATCAAATAATTTAACATTGCCCTCTAGAGGTGTAATTTCTTTCAGTAATATGTGTTTAGGAGATTTAGACCTTATTAAAGAAGTTATTAAAATTGCTAATTAAAATTGAACTTATTAAAATTAAACATTATTCAAGTTAGATGTAAATTCAGGCACAAGTTTTAAGGTAAAAAAAACAGCTACAAAGTTTTGAAACCTAAACTGGAACTTAGAAATATATTGTGTGTTATTTCTGTAGAAATTATTTCTTGATCAATAAACATTCTAAAAAATACCAGCTGAAGAAAAAGAAATTCAACAGCTGTATTTAGAAAACCATTTGTGGAACCATATTTCCACTTTAAGCACAGATGCCCTAAAGCTTTAACCATCCCAGAAAAGGGGAAAAAAACATCCTGTACTGTAGTGTCCTGACATTGCAATGAAAAAGGGTGGTGGCTGGAGATGTGAAGGAGTAAAGCTAAGTGTGTGATAGATTCTTGAGGAATATTGAGTGTTTCTTTAAAAATAAGGCCTTTGCTTTGTCTTGAAAATATAGTTTAATTTCTGAGTTTTTTTGTGGGTTATTTTTTGCTAAGGAAAATAAATTGTTATTCAGAAAGACAGTGCCTTTGTTTACAAGAGGAGAAGCAACCAAACATGTTTGTATTTAAAATGTTGATTGCTATCGATATAAAGTCATAAATTAATCTAAGGAATTACATACAGACATTTAAAGAAAAGAACCTGCTAGCTGAAATAAATTGCTGTATAATTATGTGAAAAATAAATGACTTCCTCTCATTTTTCCATCTTGTTTCTTTTCCAGAACCAGAGATCCTATATTCTTATCTTGTCAACAAGCATTTTCCATGGACTGGAAATTCATTGTAGAATCAGTTATTCAAAAGCAAATTCTATCAGATACCTATTTTTGAGGGTTATTTTACATATGTTAGCAGATCGTCTCATATGAAAATCTGAACATGGTCTGTGCACACATATTCTTCTAGCATTAAAGTAAACAATATGGAGAAATGGGTGAAAAATACACATTGTGGAGGGAAAAAAAAAAAGGGGGGGAAAAAAATGGGAAAAAAATAAAACAACAACCCTGGATTGTTAAACTACAATCATATCAAGTTGTCCACATCAAAATGTGACCACTTTTAAGTTCCACTGCCTCCTTTCCATGATCAGTTTGCTCTAGATACTGACCCACATTTCTAGGTTTATCCTAGTTTCTTTGGGGGAAAAATACCCTACATGTACAGAATCAGTCTATCTAAAACAAAGTCTTATCTAAAACTGTCAGCTGCACAAGTAGTGATTTCTGAAATCACAACTTCTGATCAAATTTGCTGGAAAAATTACCAAACCATTTGTCCAAATGAAAAACAATTCTACTTTCAATGAGACCTGTTGCATTTCTTCTTCCACTTCCTGCTCTTCACAGTTCTGAAGAATTTTCATCATTCTCAGTGGGGGGAATTAGCTCAGGAATTAGAGAGACCTCCTGTCCCTCTACCACTTTCTTTTACTCCAGAGACAAGGGGATAGCATTCACTAATATGAGAACATTTTGAAGGGGTCGTGGTTTTCACCTAATAATGCCAGATTTTTGTCTTCCCCATACATCAGTTACATCTCTACTGTACTCTACAACTTGAAATGGCAAAAGAGGTTAAGCAGAGAAAAGCTGTGAGACCTTAGATTATTTTTCACACAGTTCAAGTTAAATGTATGAAGTTACCTGCTGTTACAAATTAAAACTTGTGTATTTGAACCTGTTGCTCTTCTTATCTGTGCCAGAGCAAATGATGCTGGTGCATGACTGAAGATTTCTGCACTTTCAGGCTCTCTCATAACCCTTCACAGCCCAAAGATTAGACTGCGAAATATATTCCACTAAAATTTCAAATGAAAAAAAGCATAATGAAGAGAAGAATTTGATGTGCAGAACAATAACAATGAGTGAAAGACATAAAGAATTAGCTTTGCACATTAAGATACATCAGCCAGTGCAACTTTAATAATGCACTGAAGAAAGTTTAGTAGATATGGATCCGAAAAGAATGACAATTTTTATTTAAAAAATCAGAACTGTCTGTTCCTCTGGCCCACTAATAGTCAAACCAGATGCACAACAAGGAGAAATAAGATAGTAGAAAAGATACTTAAAAGTTAGGTGAAAAGTTGAACAAGTAAACTCTCTGCCTTTGTAAGCATCTTGTACAGCTGGCCAGCTCTCATTTTTTCTTTAACTTAAAATAATCAATGACACCTGCTTCAAGTACTCACATCCAATCTTATTTGTTCTTATTACTGGATAAATTGGAAAGATCTTCAGTGCATCTGATTTAACATGAAGCTTTCTAGTCAAAGGTAGAAATACAGATCGTTTTATGAAACTAATATTTTAAGGGTACTTGACAGTGCACAATTTTGAGGGTACACGTTTGTTTGTTTTTTATGATTGGCAGCACCAGTATAAATGAGACATATGGGAAAAGATTTTTGAGTTCTATGTAATACCTCAAGATTTGCTTTGACACACAAAAATGTATTTTTATTTTCAGAAGAAAAACTCTTGTCAAACATACATTTTATTTGTGAAATTTCTTCAAATGGAATACTCTAATCACATTAAAATATAAGGCAACAGCAAGACTGAGAAAAAAATACAGATGGCAGCCAAAAAATAAAAAATGCGATGAACACTTTCTGATAGAGGCTTTAAAAAGACCTTTTATTTTTATTTTCAATCTTGATTATTTGAACTTGACTATACTAATGGATATATTTCAGGTATACTGGGATTAGCTTTATTGACAATGCTTGATTAGTTGAAAAAAAAAAAAAGAAAAAGAAAATCCATGTTTCCTTCTTCTCCAGTCAATTGGAACATTACTACAACATGAAAAGAAACAAACAGGAAAACAAGCCTTGCTTCAATGCACAGCCATGCTAAGACTCCAGTATCTGAATAAGCTTGATCAATTTGATTTTCCAGCTCCTAATACACACATGATGCAGTTTCTGATAGATTTTCAAATAACCAGAAGCTACAAAAAGTATCTTATGAGTTTATAATAAGATGAACTGGAATTTGCCTGTCAACAAATTAAAAATATGGGACTAAGCTATTCAAGCGTGACATTAAACACTTATTTTTTTCTACTGATACAGAATTTATCATATGAGATTGATCATCAGGTATTTAATGTATCCATCTGTATTGAAATTTCCATTTAAATGTTTCATTTCCTATCATGGAAAACAGAGGGGGAAAAAAAAAAAAAAAAAAAAAAAGCCAGGTTCTGCTCTGAAAATAATAGATATCAGTTTAGTTTTATTCCTTTCTTCCCATAACCTGGACAGTCTCTGCCAACTCTCAGGGGACAAGATGTCTCTCAGGGTTGTGTTTCTGACTGAGAAACCTTTAAACCAAGTGAAAATATCAAACAAAAAGTGCAACTGAGTATGTTGTTAATGGTACATATTGTGGAGATTTAACAATCCTCCATCTGCTAAGTGGGTCCAGACTGACCAGGATTTCAGCAACACAAAACCCCACTTGTAGGGTAGGACCTTAAATGTCAAAACTTTTTCTAAGGGTTGTATGAATATATATGAGTGTATATGACTCAAAATATGCAATCTATTTAGAAAAACAAACAAACAAAATCTGAGCTAAAAAAAAAAAATATAATAATAATAGCTGAGCCACACATTTAAAGAACAGTGTATTGTCTGTACAAATGGCAATAAAAGATTTTTACCTACACCACAATCAGGAATTGGAATTAAATAAATCTTCAAATTATTGGTGTACATGCCAACTGTTATTTTGCACCTTTTCTCATTGCTTAGGCCAGGACCAGAAACAACAATGCAAAAATAAGGAGATGAATTATTTTCGACCTGGATGAAAAAAACATGAAGCTCTGGAAATCTGTCACAGAAAGATACATTCTCATAAAAATTCTAGCTCAGTTTTTCTACCAGGAGATCTGACTATAACTCATCATTCCCCATGTTTATTTTATTTGGGTTTGAATGAAGAGACCAATTGGAACTTTTTCTTTTTTCATTTCTGTTCAATATGAATGGCAATATTAGTTCAATCTTGTTTGTATAACAATATAAACACCCAATAATTAAAATAAATTGAAAAAAAAAACACACCACAAAACTCCATTTTATAGTCTATGAAAGAAAGACAGTGCAGGAATAAACACAAAAGGTAAGAGAATTGTGGATGTATTGAATTGACCTATTGCATTTACAGGTCAAGTTTTCAGAACCAGTCTCCAAAACTGCATGTATTTGCTGTTTGTGCACATAATCAGGCACTTGTGCATTCAGATCAGGCTGTTAGATGCAGGCAGCTTGCAGCTGGACAGAAAGTTCACAGTATGCTCTGGTTTAGGGATCAATTTGAAAATAAGGAGCAGAATAACCGTGTGGTGGTCCAGAGGGAGGGAACGAGCAGAGTGTATCTGTTTGTTCACATGATCTCACTGTTAGTTAAATATCTCTCATATTGGGTCAGCTTAGCCTCAGAGCTTCATTAAAAGCAGAGACAATTACTATCTCTACAGAGAAGTAACAGAAGCAAAAAAGAATAAGATACTTGCCTACTGTCAATATCAGCAGAAGCAGCAGGAGTGTATGTATCCTACACAAGGCAGACTCCATCCTACACATGGTGGACTAAGCACAGCTCCAGGTCCTACTGCTTTCTAACTTCAAGGTTTACAGCAGTCTGAGAGTACAGCTGTGACAACACTTCTGTGTTTTTCCTAGAAGAGCATGAGCTCTTTGACTTTGCTTGATATTTCAGTATGCTCAGCCTTCCTTTACTCCAGGAAAAGCCAGGCGTCCTTGAAGGCATCTGGGGACTGCCCATCACTCTCCATAAGCTACCAGAGTTCAGCGAGTGCCGAGACTTATTGCAAACATCTAGAAATACACATCTGCATTTCCAGCAAATTGGAAAAGCAGACAATGTATCAGCCTGATGCTGAATTTTCATGAAATTGAGAAAGATACCATTGCTGGGAAAAGGAAAATTCTTCTCTCCTAAGGAGACAAGACTAAATCTGCCTCTTTCATGATAAGACATGCTTGATCTGTTGATTTTTTCATTTAGTCATGATGTGTTTTGTTCCCTTCCCCTATCCCCTAAGCCACTTTGATACTTGCTACTCTACCTCTTTCTGTTGATATCCTAATGAACAAGTATTTTGGAGTGAAACAGAGCCAAAGGTTTTGCAGAAAACACTTCTAATCTTGAGAGATCAATGAAAAAACTTCTAGAACACATAGCCTAGCCCTTAAAAAATACATGTTTGCAGTAGGCTGGTTTGGACTAATGGCTAATCCTAATTTAAAACAGAAGGAAGGGAAATTATTAGGATCAGGTGCTAAGCATTAATAGCCCTTCTACCAGTAGGTGTCAAAAAGCTGCCCAGTTTGATTAATCCTTATGGATCTAGAAAGGTATCTCAGTAAAAAACAATATGAGTATCATCTTTGCCACTGTACCCTTCCTCTATTAGTTCAATATAACAATTTTTCCCCCCTTCAGTGTCTAACTGTCACTGCTCTTCTATATCTCTTTCAAATGAAAAGTAGAACTGTTTCTTAAGGTTTCCTTTCAAGAAGCTAAATCACTTATTACTTTCAAGCCATTATGATTGCAAAGAACTACTGAAAACACACTAATGATACACTTGTAGGTGGACACCTGACATATAAGTTGACCCTAAGTAGAAGTACCAAGACTTTGGATTGTTCTTGTCCACTCTTAAAGAAAGGCTCATGTTAAATACCTGCCCTTCCTGGCCACCATCTCATACAATTTCTGCACAGTTCTCATGACAGGTTGTGTTATTGTAAGTGACAGCAGTGAGAGCTTTTGGCAATATATTTAGGAAATCATCTGTAAATGCTCAACAAGAAGACCATAGGGTGCTACGGAAGCAGATATTGCTGTCTGACACATGAGAGGAATGAAAGGAAGAGCTGAGGAGAGGCAGCACAGAATCAAAATTTCCTATGTTCTTTCCAAGAAGTGTCTTTGTTTTATTTATCGGCTCTATCTAAAAATTTCTGTTGTGATTTGAGGATCTAAAGAAGATATTTGTATTAACAAATGCTTCATTTATTCCTCAACCAAGATTTCTTCTTCTAACTACTATGAAAGAATAGCAAAACCAATTTGCTAGACACAATTTACGATAAAATAGCTGGGGAATGTTTTCCCAAATTAGATTAGTGACGGCAGTCTGAGAGAGATATAGGTAATGACAACATTTCATGAGTGTGCATATGACAAAAAAAAAAAAAAAAAAAAAGAATGTGCTGCAAGCCAAACTTGCTTTTCTTTGCTCTTTTTGTCACATCAGATGTTTTCATACAAAAACATAGACTGTCCATGTATTCACCACATCTGGCGTCCCAGTTTGGGGTTTTAGTGAAAACACACAAGAATGTGACAAACTTTGATTGATTAGCTAAAGTGAGTGACAGCTTCCTTCTGAGAGCCTAGACCTGGTAGCATGCACCAGCACAGGGGAAACTGAGACATAGGTGTCAGCCGAGTGCAGCAGTGGCTCAGGCTAATTTCCATCAGGATATCCAACCTCCACATCCTATTCACTTAAAACACTCAGAGCTGAGCTCTGGGTTATTCCAGAAAATTGTCAGAGCCTGACTTTTATTAAAGCTCACTTTGGCTGACAAAATGCTGACACTTTCAGAGAAAATGCTTCTAATGTTATACAGTGAGAAAATGTTAACCACTAGGCAGTGAGTAATCTTTAAAAGATACATACTGTTTGGAAACTAATGTATTCTTCATAATATCAGTAAAAAATAGCATGTGAAATATGTAGAGAGAAAAACACATTGAGTAAGATCTTTGTCCTGATAGGTACCCCCTCTTTGTGCAGAACTTAAAACAACTGAACAAAGCAAACCTGGAATAGCTAGGCACAATAGCAACATCTGATATATAAATATAAATATAACTTATACATTAAAAAATGAACTATTTCTATTGGTCTGCTCAAATAAGCCTGGTTTCATGGAAAAGTTATGTACATTTTTCTAAGCAAAAAA
Organism: Chaetura pelagica; assembly: GCF_000747805.2. Lineage (NCBI taxonomy): Eukaryota > Metazoa > Chordata > Aves > Apodiformes > Apodidae > Chaetura > Chaetura pelagica. The sequence continues at coordinate 715,516 of NW_009953941.1, forward strand.
CAAGGCCAATTTCTTCTCATATTTTCATAAGTGTTGCTAGAAGATGTTGGCAGCATGTTCTCCCTTTCTGGCATGAATGAGGGTGAAGAATGCAAGTTCACTCCTCAAGAGTGTGAAAGAGATGTTAATATTTTCTGTTAAAAATGAGACCCTTAAATTGGAATTAAAGATGGGCAGAAAAGACTTTAAAAGATTTTCACTTAAAAATACATATTTATATATTTATATATTATCTGCCTTGTTTGTAGTGGTTTGAAAGAGTCAGAGAAGCAGTGCCCAGAATATCCAGCAGCCTGTTGAGTGTTGTATTCCTAGAAAAAAACTTCACACCATGCACCTGTCCTGCCCAGTTTGGGAGGAACTGCAATAATCACCAGAGATAAGTACTAGACTATCAAATGTGCTCATTAAGTTGTCATGCATCTGCATGTAGAATGGTAGAAACCCCTCTCTAAAAATCCATAAAATTAAATGCAGTGAAGTTTCGGGTTTTTGGTTTGTTGTTGAGGTTTTTTGTGTGGTTTTGGTTTTAGTTTTTTGTTTGTTGTGGGTTTTTTTTTTAGGTTTTTAGTGAAGAATTTCTTCTGCTTGATTTCTGAATCTGCTTTCCCTTGCAACTGTTCTCAGCCCCTTTTCCACACCCATTGTTCACTCTTGAGTATTGCAATGCTACAACCTATTCTTTTGAAGTGTGAGAAGTGCTTTGGCCCCTGCCAGCTGCAACTCCTCGAGGCAAGGTGGCTCCAGGAGACGATGAAGGGGACACAAATACACCACGCCTGAGGCAGGGCAAGGTGAGCGGCTTCCCTGCAGAGCTGCCAGCCCTTCTTTGTCCTCCCTTCCAGAACATTTAATTTACTGGGATACAATTAGCTGTAAAGATTGGATTCATTCCCATCTCAAAACATAACACAATTGCAATAAATGAAATTAGGAAATGGATTCCTAATTGATTAAATCAATTTACTTGCCCTGGCCCTAACACTGATAAATTAATGCAGCTTTGGTTACCAAAGTTGGGTTTAATCTCTATAAAACCACAGCCCAGCAAATAATTACTAACACTTCCCACTAATACTCCATACTTGGTAATGCAAGAAAGAGATGGGCACAACGCATTGTTCTTCAGTAAGCATTCTGCAAGCTTGCTAGCTGCAGATCATTTGTGAATTTAAACACCATTTAACATTCTTGATGCTGACATTTCAAAAGCCTGGGTCAAAAATAGGCGTAACGGAATGTAACAGGTTCCCAGGGAAGTTGTGGATGCCCTCTCCATGGAACCATTCAAGGGCAAGTTGGATGGGATTTTCAGCAACCTGATCTAGTGGGAGGTGTCTCTGCCCATGCAGGGGGTTGGATCTAGACAACCTTTAAGGTCCCTTCTAATCCAAACCAATCTATGATTCTACGAAAACGTCTCATAGCCTTTACAATATTACTATGCAGACACTGCATACTTTTCATTTTTGCAAAATATTTTATTTTTTTTAAAGCAAGAAAAACATGCCCAAATCTAAACTAAATGCTTTAAAATTCACTGAGTGTTTGAAATGCAGACATACATTCATTTCCACACTTTACAGATGTTCGCTTTCTAAGTTACAGTCATGCAACAGGCCTGGCTGTTGGATGCTTTAGGTGCTCACATTCACATTTTGCACCAGAGCCCAAATTTCAGTCTTCTGTGCATATACTTTGCTGCCTCTCAAATTTTCCTGCAAGTGACACATCCCAAGCAGCTGGCTATGTAATTGCATAAACCAACCATACACCAACTCATCAGCTGGAAACAACCAAATCTCCTTCTGTTCCTCCTTTGCACTATCTGGTCACAGGCTGACTAAGGCAACAATGTGATGCAGCCATGAAACAAAACCCCAAACACAATCCTAATATGTATTGCTGTTAGACCCCAGGAAGTATTACTATCACTGCTCCAAATACTGGTGGATTTAATCTGGAATATTGTATGTAATTCTGGTCATGCATTTCAAGGGAGATTGATCCGAAGTGGAACATATAAAGAGAACAACTACTAGGATGATCAGAAAAAGAGGGAACCTATTTTACAAGAGGCTGCAATTATCTGCTTTGTTAAGCTTAATTAAAAACAAACAAAAAAACCTTGTTTAGTGAGTTGAGAGAGTGCATATATCAGGAGGGAAGGGTAAAGGAAGAGAAAACATAAGGAAAAATTATTTATCCTGCACATGAATACAAGAAGAACAAATGGGATTAATTGGGCATAAAAAAATTCAGGCTGAAAGCAAGCTTCCCATCGACCACAACAGCATGTTTGTGAACAACCTTCAGGATATAGCAGCAAGAATACAAATCTTCAAATAACCTTGATGAAAAGACTATTCTGAAGACCAGGCTTCATGATCCAGTTTATGAGTACATTTTGCCAGTCCCTGGTAGAGGACATGACTGTACCTGAAGATGATATACAAAACTGGCTCCTTGTTATTCATATGTTACTCACTTGGGCAGTGTGCTTAAAGGTTATAATTATGATTGCCAGGATCATTAGCTGTTGTGTCCCAAATATGAACCAAAAATGTCCTCTCAGATTTCACAATATGTACAAATAAGATGACAATAGATAAATACATGCAAATGAAGAGAAATTCTGGTTTTAGACTCAGTAGATGTACAGCTACAAAAGTAAACAATCCCAATTGCTAGCACTAATTTAGGAAAGGAAAGCCCCTCAAATAATTCTGTATTTCTTTCTTTGTTTTCAGTGAGCAGTTGAAGTTCAAGAGAAGAAGTAATCACAGGTCTGGAGCTGAAAAACCAAGATACATCTCAAATTGTTCTGCCATCAGCTCTTAGGCAGTTAACACCAGTTAAGCAACTGGGGACAGGAGGGCTGAATAGACAGACAGACAGAGAGAGAAAGAGAGAGAACACAGATATCCATTCTTTCAGTAAGATTGGCTTGTTTTTTTTCCTTGCAAACTAGTTGTTTGTTGTGGTTTTTTTCCCAAGTTTTCAGCTAACAGAAAAATTGTAAAGATATTGCTTTGTGATCATCTCTGAAAGTGCGGAGTAATTTGAAATTCATTTTGACAATTTGTTAGCTGTTGTAGTTCAGAAATAATGAAGACATAAGATCTCACACACTATCTTGCACACCATGAATGCAGAATTATGCAAATTAAAGACATATCAGTCTAAGTCAAAATTTCACTGTTAAAGATTTTTTCTCCATGTGCCTTTTAATAGCTTTTTTTTTTTTTCCCCCCTAGTGCATGCATTCTTATTCCTTTTATTGATCTACGTCTAAAGATTTGATGCCTTGAACAGTTATAATTTTCTGATTTTGTTCTTTTACCATCTCTTTTGGGAACTTTTGACTGTTTAGTTCAATACTCATGCCTATAAACCCACAAAATCCTTACCTATTGAGGTTTTTTTTCCCCTCTGAGTGAAAAACCAGTATTGATGTGATAGTTCTATAGTAGGATACCCTGCACAAAAGCCTTTCCTGTAAGTGTCATACCCACCAATATCAATAGGGGCTATATATTCATAAATCAAGCCCTGTTGAAGGCCTTCAGTTGGACACAGTCCCTTAAAATTGATTGCACTTAACATGATGTTTAGGTTACAAGTGTCATTATCAATGAGCTTGCAGGTTAAATGTCTCATTCTTCAGATCACTATAATAAAACATATAGAAATGTGAAGGCTTCAGGGTTTGGGTTTTTTTTTTAAGCAGAAATATTATTTAGTAGAGCAACAACTAGAGATGGGAAAATGCAAACAAAGTTTCCTTTTTTGAAATAGAGCCGATTTTTTTTCCCTCAATATCAAAATATAAGGCAAGTTTCTGCACACATCTTGAACAAACAAAACGAAGGCAATAAGCAGACTCTCACTGGAGGAGCAAGACAAGAATAGAAAATTAGATTAAAGTCTACAATTGTGACAGTATCTTAGATATGCTTTGCAACATGCTCTCAGAGGATATTTACAGAAACTCTCACGGAGAAGGAATCAAAGGTGACAAAAGTAGGTGATTTTGGGTTTGGTTTTCTTGGGATTGGGCTGAAGTGGAATTACTTCTTAGACAAGAAAGCCTGAACATCCCAAAGGCAAAAGGACTGCAAATCCAGTCTATTCTGTGCTAAATCCTTTTGCCAGGGCTGCAGGTTTTTCTACAGGAGCTATTGCTAAAATATGTTATTGAGTCACAGGTGGGGGAGTTGACAGGGGCTCCTCCTAAACCTTCTTAAGTCCACTGGCATGCAGGTACCCACATAAGAACACAAAAACATTCTCCAGAGTGGGATCAAGGATTTAATTCCAGAAAGGTGCTTGAACATGTGCTGAAGTATAAGCACAAGCAGTTTCCTTTTTTAATCTTGCAGAATTGTTTAGATGTGGAGGATTAACTGAGATCGTATCAGAGAATTTATGAAGTCTCTGATCGAATAGCAAATAAAAATCATCAGAGCTCTTAAGGCAAGGAGTACACTCCTTTATGCACCCTGCACCCAGGTGAAGACCAAAGCCTCCTAAGGGAGTGTTCACCTTGCTCATTAACTTCATGAACAGACACTTACCTTCGCAGCCATGCTCAAAATCACGTGAATTTATAGTGTTTCGTTCAATGGGCACACAGAAGCATTTCTTCCCTGAGGCACACCATGTTGCTGTTAACAGTTACACTGATTTTCCACAATTCACATGGTGTCTTGGCAATGCATTTCTGCACATGAAGTCCTGTGCAGGAGTACCATGCAGCACAGGTAGAAGGATGTGCATGCCTGATGTTCAAGGCACTGGGGATGTGATCCCATAGAACTCTTTTTGGCTCTCTGGTTCCACCAGGCACTGCCGGTTGGCAGCCAAAAGGCACCAAGACCCTCAGCTATACCCTGATACCCTATGCACTGCCAAAAATGCTCTTGTTATTGAATTGAAGGCTGCTAAGGAATCCTACACTTAAAAATACCCATATCTGAGGCATCTACCACTGAATCAAGACAGCTTTGTAAACTTTAAGAAATAAGAGGTGATGTCCTTTTAAGGCAAAATTCTGGAGAGATAAATGCATTGTAATAAAGCTCTGGTTGATATCTAGAAATTATTTCCTTTGATTTGTTATGTATGCAGCTGTTCCTCTGCCTTTCTTCACTTTCTGAAGAGCTAGAATCAAACTCTGAATGGCAGAGCACACTCTTTACTTTGCAGAATGTCTTCTAAGTGATTAAATACTCTCTTATCAGCACTCTGTAAGAAGTTACTCACTAGAAATGAATTAAGCTGGTATCTTCAGGAGAAGGTACCAGGAGAAGAAAATACAGCCTGTGGTAGCAGGATAAAGCAATACTTCACAAAATCCAGCTTTCCGTTCAGAAAATGTCATTAGAAAATTATATTCAGAAGTGTGCAATAAGGCAAAATATTTAGGCTACCAACTACAACCAAGTTACTGTCCTGTGCTGCGGTTTTTTTATCAGTTTTCCCATGACTAACTGAAAGAAAAGTAAAACGACGAAAACCTAAAGGCTCTCTTCAGAAACTAAGTCAGAATCCTTCACTGATTTTCCATAGTTCATGCTCAAGTCAGTAAAAAAAAAAAAAAAAGAAAAAAAAAAAAGAAAGAAAATAAAAATAAAAAAGAACAGCATCATGCAATTTCAAGCACCCAGTTGATTTGAATGAATCCAGCTAAGAAAATCAAAACATGTACTGCAAAAAGTAGTGGTGACATTTTTGCTGACATCCTGATCTCACTCTCTAAGCATTTATACCTTGATCATTACTGATAGCCTGGGTGATTTTCTGTGCTAACTTCAACATTTTCACACAAATGGCAAATTTAAACAGACAATACATTTTCACTGGAGCTATACAACCACAAAAAGCAAATTGTGAGAGTTTCCAATTTTACTGGAAATAGGCTACCTTCTGAGAACAAGATACAGCCAAAGTATTTTTTTATTTTTTATTTTTTTAATTTATTTTTTTTTAAGATATAGAATGACCAAAGGCAGTGACTAGTCTTGGGTAGTCTTGTGGGTACAGGAGCTATTGCTAAAATATGTTATTGAGTCACAGGTGGGGGAGTTGACAGGGGCTCCTCCTAAACCTTCTTAAGTCCACTGGCATGCAGGTACCCACATAAGAACACAAAAACATTCTCCAGAGTGGGATCAAGGATTTAATTCCAGAAAGGTGCTTGAACATGTGCTGAAGTATAAGCACAAGCAGTTTCCTTTTTTAATCTTGCAGAATTGTTTAGATGTGGAGGATTAACTGAGATCGTATCAGAGAATTTATGAAGTCTCTGATCGAATAGCAAATAAAAATCATCAGAGCTCTTAAGGCAAGGAGTACACTCCTTTATGCACCCTGCACCCAGGTGAAGACCAAAGCCTCCTAAGGGAGTGTTCACCTTGCTCATTAACTTCATGAACAGACACTTACCTTCGCAGCCATGCTCAAAATCACGTGAATTTATAGTGTTTCGTTCAATGGGCACACAGAAGCATTTCTTCCCTGAGGCACACCATGTTGCTGTTAACAGTTACACTGATTTTCCACAATTCACATGGTGTCTTGGCAATGCATTTCTGCACATGAAGTCCTGTGCAGGAGTACCATGCAGCACAGGTAGAAGGATGTGCATGCCTGATGTTCAAGGCACTGGGGATGTGATCCCATAGAACTCTTTTTGGCTCTCTGGTTCCACCAGGCACTGCCGGTTGGCAGCCAAAAGGCACCAAGACCCTCAGCTATACCCTGATACCCTATGCACTGCCAAAAATGCTCTTGTTATTGAATTGAAGGCTGCTAAGGAATCCTACACTTAAAAATACCCATATCTGAGGCATCTACCACTGAATCAAGACCGCTTTGTAAACTTTAAGAAATAAGAGGTGATGTCCTTTTAAGGCAAAATTCTGGAGAGATAAATGCATTGTAATAAAGCTCTGGTTGATATCTAGAAATTATTTCCTTTGATTTGTTATGTATGCAGCTGTTCCTCTGCCCTTCTTCACTTTCTGAAGAGCTAGAATCAAACTCTGAATGGCAGAGCACACTCTTTACTTTGCAGAATGTCTTCTAAGTGATTAAATACTCTCTTATCAGCACTCTGTAAGAAGTTACTCACTAGAAATGAATTAAGCTGGTATCTTCAGGAGAAGGTACCAGGAGAAGAAAATACAGCCTGTGGTAGCAGGATAAAGCAATACTTCACAAAATCCAGCTTTCCGTTCAGAAAATGTCATTAGAAAATTATATTCAGAAGTGTGCAATAAGGCAAAATATTTAGGCTACCAACTACAACCAAGTTACTGTCCTGTGCTGCGGTTTTTTTATCAGTTTTCCCATGACTAACTGAAAGAAAAGTAAAACGACGAAAACCTAAAGGCTCTCTTCAGAAACTAAGTCAGAATCCTTCACTGATTTTCCATAGTTCATGCTCAAGTCAGTCAAGAAAAAAAAAAAAGAAAAAAAAAAAAGAAAGAAAATAAAAATAAAAAAGAACAGCATCATGCAATTTCAAGCACCCAGTTGATTTGAATGAATCCAGCTAAGAAAATCAAAACATGTACTGCAAAAAGTAGTGGTGACATTTTTGCTGACATCCTGATCTCACTCTCTAAGCATTTATACCTTGATCATTACTGATAGCCTGGGTGATTTTCTGTGCTAACTTCAACATTTTCACACAAATGGCAAATTTAAACAGACAATACATTTTCACTGGAGCTATACAACCACAAAAAGCAAATTGTGAGAGTTTCCAATTTTACTGGAAATAGGCTACCTTCTGAGAACAAGATACAGCCAAAGTATTTTTTTATTTTTTATTTTTTTAATTTATTTTTTTTTAAGATATAGAATGACCAAAGGCAGTGACTAGTCTTGGGTAGTCTAGTGGAGTTTTTTTACAAACAGTTGTGACACTATTGGTACTTAAACCATTATCATGTGCGTGTTATATACATTAAAATTACATCTACATTATGGCGTACAGGATGTTAAGAAAGTACTTGATTTTAATATTCCAGGGGTGAAATAGGCTGTAGTCTCTTCTTAGTACATAAGCAACATCTGTTACATATTTATACAGTAATTTCATAATCAGTGAAATAAACCTTTCCCTAACATTACTGTTAAAATTTCTAAAGACCTATGAATATATACATGGGTGCTGTTTTTAAAATAGTTATGCAACAATGTGTTTAGAAATTAACTGCTTTTTAGCAAAGAACTATTAGTAATCCTGTCAAAATACCGATAGTTCTTTTACATTACCTTGTATTTAATTTTTTACCTGCTACAATAAAAAGATTTAGTTAATATGGCAACTAACTAGTAGTTTCTCTACGGGTTTTATCACATTGCTTTGTTACCACAGCACAGAGTTCATTAAGCAGCTGAGATTATTCTTAATTCTTTAAAAAAAAAAAAAAAAAAAAAAAACTAACCAAAATACCTTTTCTTCCAAATTCCTGGCTGCCCCAAATGCTGAAAGCCAGTGATCTGTGTGAAGCAAAAAGGGAAAAAAAAAAGAAAAAAAAAAAAAAAAGGCAAAAAAGGAAGAAGAAAATAAAAAGTCCCTCATAACTCCTTGCCTGATAAATGATAAGGAAAGTTTGACAGATCAGAACGATACGAAGCAGCCTAAAACATTTGGCACAATGTGTGTCTGGCATACAGAGACTGCCTGTCAAATGCCTATGACTCCATACAGCAGCTAGGGACCCTATGGAGCAGCAGATGGACCATTAAGGTAGTATTAATGTAGATGCCATCAGTTTTCAGTTCTGACTGGGACATACTCTTTAGAACTATGAGCAGCTGCTGCCATTTATTGTGACAGCTTCCTGCTAACTTTTGCCAACTGGCACAATCTGACTCTTTGTACCTGAGCTATTAAATGTGTGACTTCCACCGTTTTATTCCTCCAGAGAACTCTTTTAATAATCCTCTGAAGAAGGAATGAGGCATTTATCACCAAAGTGAATACACATACCATACAGTTCTATTGTCCTTTTGCACGGCTGTAGATTTTACATCAGGAGTAAACAGGAGTGAGATTCCCATGTCTTGGTAGTCCCTGAAATAGGCTAAACTGATGAGTTCTTAAACTGTATTTAAATGTATTGCTTTCAACTACTGATTTAGATTGCTGGTTTACCTTGAAATCTTTGCACTTTAATGAACAGTTCAGAAAAAAAATAATTAAAAAAAATAAATTAAAAGGGTGTATTTTATTAATACACAAAAAAAGAAAGCACTTTCTTTTTTACTACAATTCTTTGCATCAATGAACATAGGTCAATATTACAATTATAAAAGGATTTTTGAACACCTGCTAGTCTACTTATTATCTAAACATTCCTTTTGTGGGAAGAAAAGCTGTCCATTCTTGTAATGTCTTTACTGCATAGCAGGAACAATGTATTATAAATTATAAGTGATCATGTATTTGTTATCACCTGCACTATAATTTTAGCAAAATATGCAACAAATGCTGCTGGCAGGGAAAAAAAAAAAGCAACCAAAAAAAAAACCCACCCACCCTGTTGTACATGTCTTTGATCCAGCTAGACTTCTAGGGATACATTACATCATTTGATTGTGCCAAACAAGAAAGCTAACAGCACAGCACAGCATAAGGTTTGACATACAATAAGAACTGCAGCTAGTCATTATAAAAAATGGCTGGCAGACATTCATTATGCTGAGCTAACATCTTTTCTGCTTCAAATCTTCCTGCAATCTGACTAATAATGTATGCACTGACTTCTATTGCAGATTTCCATTGCCTGATGCTACACTACCCGTGTATACATATATAATATACATAAATATATAAATAAATAAATAAATATAATGAGATAAAAAAAAAACTTTTTGCCTGTGATATATGCAGTGAGAAGTATGCACACTGCTCAAGCTACAGAGGATGAAAATGTTGCTCCTACACAAAATAGGAAAATTGTGAATTAAACACAGCTAACCAATAGAAATAATCTACCTTTTGTATGAGAAGAAAAAATAAATAAATAACAGTAGTTTCAGTAGAAACTTCTAGAACGTATAAATCCTGTGTATTGGAATGATTTAACTTCAAATATATATGAACTTTCGTGTAATCATGCAGTGTGCAACACATTTGTAGGCTTTTTTCTATAATAGATTTACTTTTGGTGGGATTTTATAAGACTCTCTTGTACGTCCTTTAAGTGAAGATTACCCTAAAATTGCTAGTCTTGATCTGTGTCATAATTTAAGCCATTGTCCAGAGTATGCAGAATAGTATCCTAGGGAGTCAGGGCTATGCAGAGTGATACTAATACATGTAGAATAATAACAATCCTAGGAAGCCAGGTGGCATTGGGAAAAATTCAGGTTTTAGTATGATTATGCACTTTACACCCTGATTTTAACAATTTACTCTAAAAAAAAAAATAGTAATAATGCACAATACAATAAACAGTAACTAATGTAATAGTAATAATTCTTAAATCTTAGTAGATATAATGACCCTAAAAATGAAGAACTGGAAATGCATCTTAATTCAAGAAAGACCTTTATCATGTACTCCACTTAAAAAGTCAGCTCAAATTCCACTGAAAGGAGTATGCTTATCCTAAAAGCAAAACAAGTAAAGTATATGCTTAAAGGTTGTTCTGGTGAAAGCCTGGGATGGGAGGTGGTGGATAAGAAAGTAGAAGTGGAGGCAGAGGATAGAGGGAGGAAAAAGACTACAGGAATTGTGTACATAGACATCATAGATACTTATTCTATCCAGTTAAGGGAAAGCTAAATGAAATGGTACATAACATTCTACTTAAGCTTAGTAAATGTCAGTTCAATCTTCAGGCACTTAATGTAGCAGATAACTCACATGTATAGCAAACTGCTCATGCAGTATTAAAGGAATTCTTACTGACTTTACTAACTGTGTTTACAACTGCCCTTCATAGGCAATATTGTTCATAGTCCACTAATTCCAACATGTGACAAGAAAAAATCAATTCTTTTCTTTCTGTGGCCTGTACAAATAAATAACATATATATTTAAACAAAATAATCCATAGACAGAATGTTGTTCAAAACCCTGGACTGGAGAACTGCCTCTTTCAGACTGTGAACTTATCTTCATGAAGAGAGAGGTAGATTCAGTTAATGTGGCTTCTGAAGCCATCAAAGACGTTAAGGAAAGCAATTATTTGAGCAACATTATAAAATAAACTACATAGAACTACAGAATAATTTAGGCAGGAAAAGACCTATGGGATCAAGTCCTGGGCTGATCAGTTTGAAATTCTTTGTATTCTCTTTTCAGTGCAAGGTAATGTGGCACTAATTGTTTATAAACCCTCTACAGGTTGATTACTGCAGTTTTTATATGCTACACTGTACTATATTATATTTAGTTACACTATAAACATCGCATGAGGATAAAAGTGACACCTTGTAAGAATTCAATTCAGGCTTTGAACCCAAGTATGAAATTCCTTCCATGTTATAAAATTGACTCAGGTTTTTGGTTTTTTTTTCCCCCAGAAATATATGCAGTCTGATTTCAGAACTAAGAAATAATGAACTACTTTTTTACATGACTGAAATTTCTAGACATTTCTTCCACAAATATAAAAGATGAAACTGTTTAAGTTTTAATGTTAGTTGTTTCTTTCTGAACACTCACACTAAATGAATACTGCAATAATTTCTTAAGTTTTAATATAAAAAATAACAATTTTAGTGTATGACTTTAGACAACAGTTTACCTTGTGTCTCATGAACTAGAGAGGGGGAGAAATGGAGGAATTGCTGATAAACTAAGAAACAGTAGTTCTCAACACAACACTGATTTTACATAGACCAAACAAAAGAAAAAAATGTACAAAGTAAAAACAAGTTGTTACACATAAAACCCAAGAAATACCTTATTTTATATATATAAAAATATTTAATACTTTTTTCCTCAGTGATAATTTGTACAATTATTCCAAGGAGCATGCTACTTTAAAAGACAATGAATAACAGCATACATAAATAGAACATTTTCCTCATTTCACCCCCTTTCCTTGTTATTTTTGGGTTTTACCAGTCTCAACACAACTGTTATTTTTGACTATTATTTCTAAGATTACCTGTTTCATAGTCTCTAAAATATTCTGCAATTATAGTCTCGATTGAAAGAAGAAGTTCACAGTATAAAATTTCCATTGCAAGTGGCCTGAATTGACACCCATATATCAGCAATTCCCAGCACAGAAGGCAAGCACTAAACTGTCAGTGGGGCAAATGACCTCCTGGCCTTCCTGACTCAAAGGGTGAAAAATACAGGCAAAACTGTGAAATAACTCTACAGTTAGGTACATACGAATGAGTCAGATTGAAGAGGTTCATTCAGACCATTATTCAGGCTTCCACAGTGGCCAAAGGCAGGTGCCTATGGAAAGATGGAAAGCACATAATAATATTTTCTTCTGCAAACTCTTATGGTGGCTTCATCATATGGAATATTCGAGACAGAATTATAATAGTGTTTAACAGCCCTCAATGACAATTTCTGTCATGAGTTGGTGTAATTGATTTTACCAAGTATTCATTTCTACATCATACTTTGTAAAAAAAGTAATCTCACTATATGATGTATTGAAAATGTATTCTTTGTTTTTTTCTAAGTGCTAGCTGCTGATTTCATCCATTTACCCCTAACGTGTATATTTATACAAAACAAGGAATAATCAAATCCTAGAATGCCAGGTTGGAAGAGACCTCAAGAATCATCTGGTCCATCCTTTTAGGTAATACTCTGATTTATATGAAGTGACTCAGCACCCTGTCAAGCTGAGACTTAAAACTGTCCAATCTGGGGGAATCTACCACTTATTTCCCTTGGGAGACTGTTCCAATGTTTGACTGTCCTCACCGTGAAAAATTTACCTCTTGTGTCCAATAGAGAAGTTTCCATTTACCATGACATTCATGGTTCTGTCACTGACTGACTATCTCTTTTCCAATTTAAACCTGTTTGCAGTGAATACCCATCCTCTGGACTGCACAGCCTTGGCTAATTTCTGAATTATATGTGTAGCAACAGGGAATTTATTTGGGTGAAAACAAACCCTGAAAATAATGTAATAAAAAACAAATGGAAAACTATTAATTTGCAGATGTATGGTCTGCTGGTCCAGCTGACCACACAACCAGGTAAAATCAGAGAATGGTTTGGGTTGAATGGGACCTTAAAATCATCTAATTCCAACTCCCCAGCAAAGGGAACTCATGGTGTCCTGGGAAAAGGGCAGAACACCCTCTAAACAACAGCCCTTGTGCTCAACACATCAGGATGAAGCACAGCTGTTGCATACTGCCAGGGGGCTGCACAAGTTTCTTTGGAGTATATTTCTCCTCAACTTGGAGCTTTGCTGGTTGGAAGAGCAAGACATGGCTTTGCCTCTCAGCCAAACAAAGCACCTCTGCTTCCAACAGAGGATGATGGTGTCCACCAGCTCACAGGAACTGCCATATATAACTGATTAGAATACAAATTTCATAATGCAAGCAAACAACAAATGCTCTTCGATGTCATTCCACCCTCTAGAAACAAAAAAATGTTGCATCTTCTATTTCCACCCTCCCCAGCCCCCAGATAGAGTTCAAAGACTTACAGGTGCTTTAAAAAAAAAAAATCTGCTTTTCATCAATGTGCATATTTTACCAGTTTCAAAAGCATATTAATATCCTTTGTGACTTCAGTTAAAGTAAACAGAAATAATTGGAAAGGTGACACATAAATTATTAGAAGAGAGTATTTAGGATTTGCAATACAAACTAAGCACAAGGGAAGGCAGAAATTCTTCACACATAAATAATTTAAAAGAAAGTAACATTTTTACCTCAGCAGGGATGGTTTATTTGGGATAAGATTTCATAGATATATCTTAAGAATACTGTCTTCATTTTGTCCTTCAGTTTGCAACATGTGCAACTGTTTGTTTTTGCATAAATTTTAACATAAAAAATTACGGAGGTTAATATGGGAAACACTTAAATACCTGGCTCTAACCATTATTAATGTAATGTTTTTCCTGTAAATCATACACTGTACTAGGCTGAGATTTATCTCTGTAATAATCACTGTACATAAGATCAGATAAAAGCAGTTACTGCAAGGTAACTCTATCATGCAATACCCAAGTAAGTACTACAAAATTAATTAAACTCTTAAGAGTCTTTTGTTCCCTTTAAGTGTATTTATCTCTTTAAATGTCCATTAATAATTCCAGAGGCAAAGCATTCTCCTCCTTTTGTTGAGGACCAAGCCACCTTTATCATCCTTTTCTTGGACAATAAAGTGGACGAAAATGAAGTAAATATATAGGAAAAGATAACAAACACATGCAATAGGGCTATAATAAATAGTAACAATTAAAAACTAGTATATTGGTACCTATAGTTGAACATATATTCAACTGGAAAATGTTTGATTAAAACAATTTACAAAAATAAGCTTCCTGTGTTTTTTGTTACCTGAAGTTATGTTCCTTCCCTTAAGCAGGAACCATATTTTGCAAAGGATGTATCTCTTGACATACACGCTAACGACAGATGGCACAAAAACACCTGGAACAAATAAATAAAATGCATTCCTCTACTCGAGGTAAAGCATCCTATCTCATAATATGAAAGCCTGCAACAAGAATTTGGACACCCTAATGTCACATATTACATATATTATCTCTGTGCTGGCTCTGCTCATCAGTTGTCTTTGTTGTCAGAGGCTGCGCTCCAAAAACAAAGGCAGTGGGAATTTGCAGAACCATTCGACACTTTGGTGGAGGAACAGGCATGTCAGATACCTGCAGCTTCAGCTGTGGAAAGCCACCAAGCTGTGCCATGTCACTGCTACCTTCTGCAACACCTCAGTTCAAAGAAAGGTGTGTGACATATCTGCCTCTCACTTCAAAGACATGTATGCCGCATTGCAAAAACTGCTGCAAGCCCCTTCTTATGTTTTGGATCAGCATTTTAGATTTTGGTTTTTTTTATTCCTTCTTCCACATGGTGTTAATAAATGGAGGAAAATTGTTTCCATTTTACACACCCTGAAAGCATCAGATTTCAAAAGGAAGTGTCAGACCTGTCACCTTGCATGTATACGCATTTTTGACTACTCACACTGAGCATGGTTTTTGCATTTCATAGTGCTGAGCTGGCAATTTTGAGTACACACTTTCTTTAAGTAGTGTCAAACATACACATGCAGGTTTCTGCATTGTAGGCTGATGTACAGGTTTTTATTTTGTGAAAAAAAAAACATTGCAGGTCTTAACCAAAATCTGCAAGGCGATGGAGCAAGCCTCCTGCCTCTAAAATTAGTGATGCTGCATTACAGGCTCTATAGCAAAATTTATGTGCATGAGCTGAGTATCTCACATGTTCCTTTGCCTAATGCATTCACTGAAAACATCTAACCAAATTCCATTTACAGAACGGTCTGGACTTTCATGTATAAAGTATCTTATCCACACACACACCCAAATAACCCTCCTATAGATATTTTTGCATGTGAGATGAAAACATAACACCTCCATTTGGGCAATATTGTAATATAGAAGATACTCAAGCACCTAAATTAATATTTTAGGAAACAGCTTAAGTGTCATGTGTCTAGGATGCATAGAAATGAACTAGAAATTGGAACTTCATTCTAAAGGACATTGTTACATTTGTAAATGTTAGTATTTCTTATTATTATTACTCTCATCAGGCAAACTTCTGAACCACTGAATAATATATAAGAACATCTTAGCTGACCATCAACATATGAATTCTTTTTGAATCCAAGAAATTATATATATTTCACAATAGGATGCTCTTTTAAGGTATTTTCTACCTACTGCGTAATGAAAGACAGTCACATAGTACTTCAACTGCTGGCAGTGGTAACTTTCCTGACCAATGTAAAGCTCTTAGAGTAGCTCTGACAGGGAGGACTACCTGGGAAACAAAGCTTTCCAGGTTTTAAAAATATATCTCTCTGAAAAAAAAGAGTGGCAGGGTTTTGTGGAGGGCTGGATTATGCAAAAGGTCACATGAGCATGTTGCTGGAGGGTAACCTCAGCCTGGAGTTACATCAAGGCAATTACCTATGTAGAAGTTTTGTACCCTGTCTTATATATAATTTCTTTCACCATCTAGGTTCATGAGCAGGTATTGTGAGTCAGCTGTTGTATTGCAGCTCTATACTGTTTCATATTCTCACACACTCGATTATATTCTTGTGCTACACTGTCTTAACAAGACATCTTCTGAAATACTATTTTTTTAGTCTTTTTCCTAAAAAAAAATAAAAATATGTAATCTCACATTTTTCACGGAACTTCTAGAAATTTCTAACAGTTTTATTTCAAAAGATTGTTTTCTACAGTGACTTTTTTGCTATGTGGTGTTAATTGGGCAGTACTTGCATCATGACTTGCATCATACACGAATCCTCATCTAAGAGTGAAAGAATCCAACAGGTCCACTTCTATGAGCTATTAATAACATTCTCTTACCCAGCTGCAAACTCTGTCAAGGGTGAAGAGCTCTAGCTGATACTCAGGCAGAGGTTGCCCTTCTTTATCCATTTGCCATGCACTAGATTCTTGATTGCTTGCGCAGAGGATGCTGATCAAACACAAAGCCAGAACACTTCAAAACAATATGTGATACAGTTTTTGTATGTGTGTGTCATTGCATACCTTTATTCTACAAAAGAGAACTGTAAATCCAGATGTCCATAATTATTTTAATTAGGGAAGGCAGTTTATAATAGAAACAAAGCCTAGAATTTCCAGGAGCTGCAGCTACCTGGATCTTTTTAGGCTTCATTTTTTTTCATGAGCCAAATCCAACTTTCACAGACCTTGATAAACAGACTCTCACTGAACTCAATAGGATTCCTTAAGCTGTTGACATGGAATTCAGTTTGTACAAACTGGCAAATTTCAATGGCTTTAGGCTAGTTATTTTTACATATACAGCTTTTATAATATCCATTAGCTGTGCAACTGCATTCTTATTGCTCCAGACATCTCATTGAGTCATATTGCTTCTACACTATTGTGATAGTTTGTCCATTCCTCTCTGCATAACAACACCCTTTCTTCAAGAGTGTTCTGCTCTTTTCATTTAAAACTGAGCTGAGCTCTCTTGCAATTAAAGATGTAATCCTCTTATTAACATGATATAATTTGGGTCTTAAAAAATCAGAATTCTTAATCCTAAATTTGTATATCTAGCCTTACACAAGAAAAATATTATCTCAGCAATACTGTTACACATTTATTATCATTTTTATATGAGTCAAGACAAACATTTTCAAAATGTGCTCACTTAAGTCATGCCTAAAATTACTTAATCCTGAGGATACCAAAAATTTGGTCAACTTTCCTTTTTCACTAACACATATAACATGGGTCAAAGACACTGGCATGCTGCATTGAAGAGTTGTCATCATATGCATATTAAACAGGACCATTTCAAGTTAAAAACTCTGCTTATATAAAAATATTTTCTTCATAACCACAAAATTTAACTGAGGAGATTGTCAAAGATGACCTTCATATACCTAAAAGCACTACAACTGATTCAACATCAACAAAGCTTCTTTTTTTTTTTTCCTTTTTTTTTTTTTTTTTTTTTTTTCAGGATTTCTGCAGTCCCAGCTTCTTAGGGTTAGAATTTCAAACTCATTAATTTAATGAAAGAACAATCTTCATTAAAAACTTTGCCTTTTTAGAAAACCAGCTTTCTTCAAAAACAATGCACTTATATTTAGCTTCTTCATTGTATTGTGTAGGTGAATTATGAGAAGCCTTGTGAATGCTTAAGTGCACTGAATTTTTTCTCTGTTTTCCTCATATATTCCAGTTTCATTCTCCTCACGTGCTTTGACAAAGCTGGATAATGTCATTGTCAGGCCACTCTTAACCATCTCTGACTGGGGTGGTTTCTTCCCAAGAAAGGAAGTGAAAGTTAACCCTATCATCAAACAAGGTAAGAAAGATGATCAAGGGTCTTAAATGCTGGTCAGCCTCATCTTGATTCCTGGGAAGGTAGAAACCAAACACTTGTAGGTCATTTCCAACCATTTTAAGGATGTGAAGGTGAATAACAGTAACTGACATGGATTTATAAGGGGAGATCATGCTTGACATACCTGAAATACTTCTAAAAGGAAATAACTGTCTGGTTGCATTGTGGAGAGCAGAGGATGTTACCTACCTTGACTTTAGCAAGGGTTACAGCATAATCATGGAGAAACTAATGAAGTCAGTATGGACTAGATAAATGGACAGGGAGCTGTACTGAAAGCTGGTTGAACTGATGAGCTTAAAGTGTTGTAATTAGCAGCACAAAGTACAACTTGTGAATTTTAACAAAGGGAAAAGTAAAGTCCAGCATGTGTGGACAAATAACACGAGACATTGGTACAGGCTGGGAACTGACGAACTGGAAATGTCTTAGCAGAGAACAAGCTGAGGGTTGGTGTGAACAACAAATTGACCATGAGCCAACAATAAATCCTCAGAGTAAAGGCCAAAAGCCTCCTGTGTTGTGCTAGGCAGATTTATTGACAGGTTGAGGGAGGTGATCCTTCCCCTCTGCTCACCATTGGTGAGGCACAGCTGGAGTATTCTGTTCAGTTTTAGGCTTTGCAGATAAGGAAGACGTGTACATACTGGAGAAAATCCACAAAAGGGCCACAAAGATGATTAAGGCACTGAAGCATCTTTCATACAAGGAAAGACTGAGAGAGCTTGATCTGAGAGAGAAGAGAAGGCTCAGAGGGATCTTGTCAGTGTTCACAAACACCTGGTGAAGCACAAGCAACAAAGCTAGACTCTTCTCAGTGATGATCAGATGCAGAAGGGGCAAAGGGCACAAACTGAAACACATGAAATTTTATCTGAACACAAGAAAAATTATTTTCTACTCTAAGGGTGGTCAAACATGGAGTCAAGATGTGCAAAAGAGGTTGTGGATTCTACAGTCTTGGAGATAATCAAAACCTGACTGGACATGGTCCTGGGCTACCTACTGCAGCTGACCCCACTTTGACAAGGAGGGGTAGGCCCCAGGGTCTCTAGAGGTCCCTGCCAGCCTCAACTATTTGTGATTCCTGTCTGCTAGGTGTAAGATACTATTGCTAAATCAAAAAACAGGATGACGTTATGCATCCAGGCAAAATATTACAGAATAAAAATTACATACCAGTAAATGTGCTTTTCACACATATTCTACAAAAGCATGAAAACTCAAAAGATGTCAAGTTTAAATGGAAGTATGTTGCTTTTTGTACTCAAAGTCTGAAATGTAAAATAAGGTGTTACCTGTCCAAGTTATGCACACAGAAGGATTAAGCTTCACTGTACAAGATCTTGCTAAAAAAAAGTGTGTTTTGTTTTGGTTTGGTTTTTTAGGTAACATATTTATTTATTTATTTATTTATTTATTTATTTATTTATTTTTTAGTAACTACCATCCCATAGGAATGTCTGATTAGAGATTTACTTTTTATAGCAGTAGAAATAAACAGACCCTGCAATGTTAAGACCTGACTGCTCAGAAGAACATGGATAACCTTGGCTTTTGTTACTACTTGGTTTGGGTTCAGGTTTTTTAGATATGTTACCTACTGGGAATCCTTCTGCTCTCCCACAACTGGCAGGTATTCATACCTTGAGAATTTAAAAGAAAACAACAGGGACAAAGAAAGAACACACAAGTGACATGATATTCATGGTCTGAACAACATATCTGTAAATTTTTTTGTCAACAGGACAGAGAACAGTTCAACAGTGAAAAGTTTTGGCTTCTTCCCCATGGAGCCTATGGATTTTACCTTCTTAAGCTTCCATACAGAATATGACAGAAAATATTAGGCACTGCAGCTAATTGATCCAATTTATTCTTCCAAGGTTAATTTTAACTAATTCAGCTAAAACATTTAAACCCTCCAAGAGAAGCAGGCAATGTGTTTTCATACCATATTTCCCACAATGCTGTTTCCCCCTGCAAATCATTAAACAGTGAACAGATGCATTTTCATTTCTGCTTGGACATGTGCAAGCAATTCTTCTTGAAGGGTAAAAGTAACATTGCTTTGTGCTCCTGTTATACTTCATCATACTGTCATCACTGAAAATCCTGCCTCAAACTAAATTTTTATTTTAAAAATTAATGTTTTTAATTATTATTATCTCAGAGCACCTTTAGCTGCATTTGCTGGGTCCACAATAAGTGGCAGTCATCAAAAGATTTTTGGGAAGGTGGTTTAAAGTTCATAGTGTGAACAAGGCAATGACAGATTGTTCATAGAAAGTAACAACATAAGCCCTACAGACAGCAGGGTGATGACCTTACGATTATTATCTTCCAGGAAACCACATAAGCCATTCTGTGCTCTGGATCTGAGGCAAATGGCAAGAAAGTTTTCTTTTCCTCTCCTTCTCTTTTGTTTCAGCAGTGAAACGCAAAGCAAATATACTTCAGTGTCATGATTTTTTTATGTTGGCACCTTTCCATAGCCAATTCCATTCATGCAGAAAAGGGATGAAATTCCATCATTCGAGCATGACATCTCAAAATTCAAACTTAATGAGAGCTTTGGCAGCTTCTGTCGAAGGCAGACAGTGATTAACAAAACACTTCAGAGTACAAGGCACAGCAGTGCTCAAAGAAAACAGTGATGATCTCCACTTAATTGTAGAAAAGCCCAAAGCATCTGCCAGCAGAGGAGAGCTCGAGCCATAAGGAGCTATTGCTCAGATAGGCTGTCATCTCCAGAGATCAACAACCATATGCTCAGCTCAAGCGCAAACTCCAAAGAAGTTAATTTTCTGACAAAATACAGGGATAAATATGACATTCAAACAAGTGTGCTCACTCATCCTGAACACACGTTCATCTGCACGTATCAGATTTATGCATCGTTTAAACAGAAGCAAATATAATTTGTTTGGAACACAAACATTACTGTACGAGCACAGGTATAATTAATCTTTGTCCACTCCACAGGTTCTTGTGTTCCATCGGTTAATGCTTACAGTAAACTTTTGATGAATGAATATGATCACCTGTTGCATGTGTCTCACTACATAAAATATCCACCCTCACCTTTCCTGCTATTTTGCCTCACAATTATCACCTGTTCATCTGCAGCAGTAGATTTTTATCCTGAGTTTTATGACTGCATAAGGTTCACTTCTAAATGACAGCAACACTGACATTGAATAAACTCAAACAGCAACCAAGCATATTTTAAGAAAATTATCATCTAACTGTACAGAGCTAGGAAAAACTTAATTAGCCTACAAATATATTAACTCTTTTGTACTTATTTAGTGCCTCATAGCCAACGAATGGAAATGTGTTATTAAAATGTATACGCCTGGCAGCAAGAAATTAACAGAAGGGAAAAGGTCAATCTAAAAGGGGAATGTACTAGAAAAACACATGTTATTGAATATAAAGTTAAATGTACTTTCATTTTGTCAAGAAACTTCTTGATCCCTTGTGTTACATTAAGGATAAAATATTCTGACTTTGCCTGAAACTAATTTGCCCAAACACCTAGGAAGAATTTGTATACTGGCTGACACAGGATCTCCAGATAGGTGTAGTTAAAGCAATTCACACGACCAGCTATTTTAAATCTCAACATGTCACATGCATCACATCTGCATGGGTCCAGTTTTATCCTAATTTTGTCCTGAGCTTCTCCAAAAAGTGCATTCAGACTCATCAACCTCCAGTACCCATGACTGGCTTTGGGGGCATGCTTTAGACCTCCCGAAGCAGCAACACTCATTTTAAGAAGGAGTCGGAGAAAAATTGAGAATACCCAATATTTTCACATTCCATCACTCAGCTTAAGCATATTTCTAATAAAGATGTGCAGGAAGTAGGAGATAGTAATTCAGTGAGTAGCTGAAGATAGCCTCATTGCCAAACAGATGCTTGTTTCCTTAATTGTGAGACAGCCTGGAGAAACCAGGATATTGTGGATATCTAAAACTATTAAAGAAAATAAGGCCTGAAACAGCAGCACAGCTACACAATTTTTCAATGAAAGGTTTGTGTCAGATGTAGAATGGCAATAATGCAAAAGAAAATTATAAGCAGCATGTGTCCTAAAATGGGTGCAAGTAGAAGAATTGGCTGCAATCGTTAACTTTCTCACCTCAACTTCCTTCTTTTTGTTTGTTTTTTTTTTAGTTCTGTTGCCTTTTTTTTTTTTTTTTAAATTGATTCTCAAGCATTCTTCTTGGTATGCTGTTAAAATACAGGAGTACTATAAAGCATATGGAAACATCTGAAGGCAGAAAAGGATCCCTCATGCTGCAGCAGAATGAGCTGGAGGAGAGATTTGCATGGCATGAATGAGGAATAGCACATGAAATCCACACACAGCCTAGAAGCACATAAAATACAGCCAGTTTGAGAACGCCCTGGGTGGCTGGTGGTGGACAGGTTAAACAAGAAGCTCTGAGGAACCTGATATATTAGGAGGTGTCCCTGCCTATGCAGAGGGCTGGAACTAGATGTTCTTTAAGGTCCCTTGCAACTCAAACCATTCCATGAATCTATGATTCTACAATAACCCATGATTCAAGCACACACTTCCTCCCTCTTCCTTCAGCAGCAAGTCCAAATCCATTGAGCTTACTCAGGAGTTCCCTGGGAGGTGTTACATTACAGCATTAGGAAAATAAAATTATTACTCTGTTATTTGGAGGCTAAGAGACCTGGGGCTGTGTAGTCTTGAGAAGACTAAGAGGGGACCTTATAAATGTCTATAGATATCTGAAAGCTAGATATCAAAAACGGGACAATCTCTTTTCAGTGGTGCCCTGTGATAGGACGAGGGGAAATTGCACCAAGTGACAATGGAGGAAGTTCCACCTCAAGGTGAGGAAAAACTTCTTTCCTGTGAGGGTGATGGAGCCCTAGGACAGGCTGCACAGAGAGGTTGTGTAGTCTCCTTCTCTGGAGACTTTCAGTACCTGTCTGGACACATTCCTGTGTGACATGCCCAGGGTGGTGCTGCTGCAGCAAGTGTGTTGGATTATGATCTTCAGAGGTCCCTTCCAACACCCATGATTCTATGATTCTGTGATCCTGTGATTTAGAAAATAGTGGACTGCATCTTCTATTTTGATTGAAAATATCAGGCAATGTTAGCTTTGTTACACCTTTCACTGTAGCACGTCCACAGCTGTATAGCATCAGTATTTCCCTCATTTTGGGAGGCAGACTACTTTGTGGAGGAACGCCTTCAGAAGAAGGAGTATTTAGCAGTCATGACAAATAAACAGCTCAGTTGAAAGCCTGACACAGGGCTCTTGTTGTGGCACCTCACAGCACAGCCAATAATGTACAAAATGAAAAAAACCTCTGCCAAGTGCATGGAAAATGCATACAATGTTGTGCCATTGCTCTCTCTAGACTGTTGGTTATGGGCAGAGCAGTTCACAAGAAAAGAGGCAAAAATATCAGCCACACTTCTGAGCATAATAGAAAATAAATTCTACTGAATAGAATTCTTTTGAAAAAAACACATAAAGCAATTTTTAAAGTGTAAGTATTGTATAGAACAGTAGTATATGTTCTAAAAGCAACTGTAGAAGTAACTTTGATTTTGGGTGTGCAGTTACCTTGTCTATCTTTGTAAAAAAATCATGAAAACTTGAGCAAAGTACATGTTGCAAAGGAATTGGGCTGCATGTACCTGTTTTATTTTGCAGCCCAAGAATGTTCCTTATCTTTTTCTGGAAGCCTCATACACCATTTGGAAGAGATACATATATGCTTATGAGGCACTTGCTCATTGGGCAAATTCCCTAAGTTCCCTAAGTTCCACACATAGGGTCTTTTTTAGCATATAATCTTTGAAAGCTTCTAAAGTCAAAGAAAATTGCTACTAGCAGGTAGCAATGTAGGTAAATTGAAATAGCACATGAATAATTTGTGTTAGTCCCATCTTTCTGCCTGATTTGAATAGTTTAGGAAAAAAAAAAAAAAAGTTGTTTGCTTGTTTTATCTCTATATAACTGATTTTACTTATTTATTCGCCTAAAAATGTTGCTGAACCTAAGCAGATTTTACCAATTTGTGTCATTTTATGCATTTTATTGCTTGTAGGAAATGTATTCTTAAATGACATATGCAGTGAATTAAAAACTTGCTTACTTTTCAAAAAAGCATAATCCACTAAATACCACTATAACAGCAGCACAGATCTGAGGTACGTTTCCTACTGGACATGAGAAAGCATGTCGTAAATGTTGTAAGGTAACATCTTCCTTATTGATAATGATGATCTTTTTTGTGCATCTGAGTTGATTAAAGAATGTCCCTTAATCATTTCACACAGCGAAGCAGCTTTGTTCAACAGAAAAAAAAAGTCTCTTGTAATGAAAGACTAAATCAATACACAGAAAGCAAGAGATTTTTTTTTTCTTTGTGAGAGCTTGTGAATATTAGAGTTAATGTAATTTATTTATTTTTTCCAATTCTTAATGCATTTTCACACATTTTTGAAGCACTGAAGGGCGATACATGATGGAACAGCAAACCTTTCATGGAACCACCATTGCAGTGTGAGCTTTGTTGGATATGTTAACTGAAACCTTGTATTTTCTGCTGACTTTTATGCAAAGGCACCATGTAGTACTTTCCCTTGGAATTTTTCAGACCTTATTCTCAAAATTAACAGATAGCACAAACCAATAATACATCTTAATTTGTCTTTTCTTGAAATGGAACTACAATTGTCCTTCCTATGGGCAGTATCACTACAGAGACTTAACATTTGAGTCTGATAAAAAATCTACTCAGCCACTGAAACAAGTATGTTCTGGATTCTTTATTAGATTGCATCAGTAAGAGTTTATATTGCTAGCTTAGTCCCTAGCTATACAGCAGATATGATGCCTATATAGCGTTAGGTTAATAGTTGGTCTCAGTCTTGGAGGTCTTTTCTAACCAAAACAATACTATGATTCTGTGACTTCAAAAATAATATTTGTTTTTCTGTAGCGCTCTGAAAACACGTCCTGTCAGACATGCTAGACCATCAGAAAACACGCAGGCATATGGAGGAAGGGACAGGGCACTGCTGCCCAAATGATTCCCAGGAATAAGGTGGTCTCCACAGAGCTCAATGACATTCAGTGAGGTTTCATATATATATATATATATATACACACACACATATATGTATTTATGCATATATACACACAGTGAATAACAGATTTGGTTTTCTGCAGCCACAGAGCTATCAGCTTCACCACTGAAGGCAAGTGACTCACAATCAGGTGCAAGGGAAAAGGCAAAAATAATTCAAATGGGAGAAAAAACACATTTCCTGTGGGAAGCTGTTGTGTTTGTATAAAGAGTAACACAGAATAACTATGTGTAGG
>NW_009953941.1:741010-743341 GCF_000747805.2 Chaetura pelagica
AAAGGAAAGAAATAGGAAAAAAAAGGCCAAATATACCTGAGAGGGATTTGCTGTAGCTAACAGACATCTGTTTTGAGCAAACACAACTCCCCTTGAAGCATTGTGTTTAGTTTAACCAGTTTAATTCAACCAGTGCTGTAGGAAGGCATAACATGCTTTGAGTAACCAGTTACAGTACTTTACCACATAAATTGTCCTAGACACTTACTGGCAGGAATTGTCAGCATTGCTCATCTGTGGAAAATAGGTTTTCTCTTTGTCAGTCCCCTGTTGATTAGGTGCACCCTTAAAACAAGCCTTAAATAAAGCAGGACTACACAGCTTCCTCTGTCTCTCAACCCTCAAGCACTCCCTGTTGGAAGGAAATTCTGTCTTCATTAAATATTCTGTTTTCATTGACTGTAATAATACATAATGAAATCTTCAAAGTAGTGTTTTTATTGTAATAAAGCAGAAGTTTTACAGCTACAAGATAAGACAAAAGATGTACAGGTGCTGTTTCTCTTATTGATTTTTTTTTTTTTTTTTTTTTAATGTGTATGAGGGAGAAATAATTTATCCATTTCTAAATACTCTAACAACCACATACAAAAAAGACAAATATTTTCATACTATGTTTGTAATAATGTCAGAGAAAATTCATTCACGTTATCAGAAAACATTATCTAAAGCTCTTTCGGAGAGCTAATATTAAAATAATAATAATAATTCCAAAAACCTAAAGTGTATTTTTTGCTGAAAAATACCTGGTTTTCCAACTGTCTAACTCCAGATACATGTAAAATATGTGGACTAAGCTATAAAAGCTATACATTCACATAGACCATTAGCTGTTGTGAGAGACTATTCTTCTTGAATATCAGCCGCATAATATAAATTACTGGATTTCTATTTCACAGTTATATGATCACTCGTCTTACCCTAAAAAATCCTCATCTCAACACCTGATCAGCCATCAGAGCAAATTTCATAACTGATAAGACTTAATTTTCAAGAAGGGATAATATACTTATCCAAAATACTATCAAATAAAAATAACCAGTTGCTGAGATTGAAAGCAAATCCCTGTGACAAAGCTGTAGTACTTTAGTCCATACTGAAAAATGGCTTGGTGAAGCTGAAAAGATTTGGTACCCAGGCTGATTCTGTTCTTGCCTTTCCTTTAGTTATTCTCTGTTTCATAGGTTGGAGCATTTGTGATAATCCTTGCTTTTTCACCTGTCTGGGATTCTTGTAATACAGCTGTATCTTGTCTGTTTATCTTGGTACAAAATAAAAAAATAAAAGCATAGGTATTTTGAGTAAACTTTGGAAAAACACAATAGAGCACAGGGCAGTGCCCTTTCTGTTGGACAAATACAATTAATCTTTTAAGTAAATTTTCTACTTTTTTCTTTTCTTTTCTTTTCTTTTTTTTCTTTTGGGAAACCTCTGGTGTGTGAAAAGTTACCCTAAGGTATAAGAGGCAAGGATCCAAAGACTCCAGGTCAGTACAGCACTTTATCATGAGAAAATATCAGTACTGACATTTTAAAAAGATCAGGTGTAATAGTCTGACAATAGTTAGTACGTATTACCTTTTTTTCAGCTGCTCCCATTTAATTACTATCTCCTTTAACCCAGCATGAAATGTAATCTTGAGTTGCATGTACCAATACAGAATTTCACAGGCTCATTTGTCCTGTCTGTAGGACTCTGTTCCTATGCATTTGTCATCCGCACATTTTGCAAGATCAGGGCTGGTGTCCATAAGCTCCTTCTCATGTTTGCATCATGAGTGATGAAAAGAGAGACTGAAGAGAAAAAAAAAAATAATTAAGGACCTGTTTCTTAATTCTGTTGCATGTTGTCACACCACAGTTAATTGCACCACTGTCGGGGGAGGTAAAAGTATTAGTCTGTCAGAAATAAAAGCAGGTTTTCCACAAAAAGAAGGTATGATTCTCTAAATCTCTTCAAATGTACAATTTTAACATAAAGAAAAATCATTATTAAAAAAGTCCTCAAAACCAAAAACCACAATAAAATCCCATACTAAGAGAACCTGAAGGATTGTATGTGAATATTCTTATTTTTTAAACATTACCTAAAGGCTATAAAAACAGCTGGCTTGTCCTTCTCCACAGATGCTCTCATTAAAGATGGGGTTTCCCCAATTACAGGGAGATTCCAGTGTCAGAAAAAGGGCAGCTGCAGAAACCTGTCCAACATGTGCAGTGAATGGCATAGGCTAGATTCCTTTTGGGTATTCAGACAGCTGAACTGGGAACTGGTTTGTCTGAAAAGCCACGAATAAACATAAGATTCACTACAATTGTACCCTGGGTTCAG
>NW_009953941.1:743551-764691 GCF_000747805.2 Chaetura pelagica
AGCAGAGCCTTGTTGATACATCTATGAAGTTCCCAATTTGAAATGTTACCCTTAATCGACAAATGGGATAGGATTTAACCTCAGTATTTCTTCCTAATGTCATTAAACTAGCACTAAACTGAAATTTCTGAACAACTTAATTAGTATTCAGAATATTTTCAACATTCACTTTAAATATTTCTTTCCTTCAAGCACATGGCTAATCACTTTAATCTGATTCAGTGTAATATGACTAACAGAATTCATTAACAAGGTATTTAATTATTTAGCTGTGAAATCTTAGTTTCCCCATCTAATTGTAAACACCCAAAATACAGATTGCAGTGACTGCCTGCCACACTTCTCATAGGAAAGGGTGGCAAATGACAGACAATAAAATGACAGAGGTTTCTTTTCTGAAAAAGAAAATTGCAGGAAGAGCTCATGGAGAGCTTACAAATCTTGGCCAGCCTCATTGGCCAAGTGAGGAGACTGACAGGATATGTGACTGAATTGTGTTTGCCTTTCACCATATTATAAGCTGCGAAGAATATAGGACAGTGGTGCAAGGCTAGTGCATAATCAGAAAGCCACTTCTAATTTCACTGGGAGCATAAAAGATGACTTGAAGTGCTACTCAGCAGAAAGTGATGCAACAACCATAAGGAACCATCAGCTAAATCCGGGTGATGCAGCCAGACTGACCTGCCACCTTATCTGTCTTTGCCATCTACTACATTGGTCCTTATAAAAATCTCTTAATTCAGAGGATCAGCATCCTGAAGCTACACGTCAATATTTTATTTTTCTGCATCGGTGTGTTTCATTATTATAGACCTGGGATTTCTGGTGCCTCTGTTTTCCTTTTAACCATTTACTCCTGTTCTAACATCATCAACAGTGGTTGTTTTTGACAGCCTTAGCAAGTCTGCTGCAGCTAGTCACACTCACGGTGAATAGCTTTGCATGAGTAGGATGGATTTGCATATGCTAATGTGACATCTGGCCATTGTGCAATTTCTTTTTTCTGTAACCCTTGAGTAGAAGATCTTCCTAGAAGATAAGTTAGCAATAATCACCATTCAAGCTTTCAACTCAAGTCTTTTTCACTATAGGTGTCAATCTTAATCAAAAGATCTATTACACTTAAGTCTGAAGGCAGACCAAAGAAAGCTACTTAAAATACCAGTAGGATGTTCTATGTTCATTCAGAAACAGTTGATTTGCTTTTATATAGTCAGAACTTTGAAATGAAGAATCAGAATTTAACCAAACTTGGATATTGCAAGCTTTATCTTTCCCCAGGTGAGAGTTAATTCAGACGTAGACCAATATATAACACAATTATCCAACCACAAAATCTGCACTGTGGTTAGCAGTGGTATTATAAAGATAAATGTAATTTATATGACAGCTTAACAAAGGTCAAAATGTAACCAATAGGGAAATAAAATATGACTTTTTAGCTAGAATCAATACGGATCGTGTATTTTACAAATATCATCTTTTGCCAACTACATTTAGACCTTTCAATCCTAATTTCAGTAGAAATTTTAGACTTGGGCAAAAGAAAGAATTCTTTAAGTAAAGGAACATCATTAGTTCAAACCTTTGAAGTTCAGAAAGTATAATCTCAAGGGCAATTAAGCACCGAACAGATCTTCCTTATCCAAGCAGATTATTTCAGTTTGATTCCAGAAATTTCCATGTGAGATGTAAGATTATTTTAAGGATACTGTCTTATCATATTTGGCCCAAAAATATTATCTTAATAAAAGAGTGTTAAAAATTCTACAATCACCAACACATACATGATGCATTCTCATTAACAAAACAATTCTGCTCTGAACAAATAAGCATAAGTCCTGAAATACTGGTATTCCAAAACAGATGTGCCAACAGCAGTAACTATTATAATGGTAAGCAGGCAGAAAGAAGAATGTTGCTAAAATAATTATCTTCTTTTTTTCCTTTTTTTTTTTTTCCTTTTTTTTTTTTTTTTTTGGTAATGGGTAGGAGAAGGGCTATACTTCTAAAAAGGGTTCACCCACACACCTTCCAGTACACAGAACACTGAGTTCACTTATGAGGATACTTCCTCAGAAGCAGAAGAGCTGTGTTTGTAGTGTCATGTGCATTGAAATAACATCCTGCTTCATGGAGCATTAATTGTGTGGTGGGTTGACCCTGGCTGGATGCCGGGTGCCCACCAAGCCATTCCATCACTCCTCTCCTCAGCAGGACAGGGAAGAAAAAATAAAACAAAAAGCTCATGGGTCAAGGTAAGGACAATTACCATCACAGGCAAAGCAGACAGACTTGGAGAAATTAGTTTAATTTATTACCAAGTTTTTACCAGTCAATCACCCCTGCAACACAGCAGGAAGACAAGGACTGTGAGTTGTGGTCAGTTCATCACATTTTGCCTCTGCCACTCCTACCTCCTCACTCTCTTCCTCTGTGTGTCCCTCTCATGGAGCACAGTCCTCCACAGACTTCATTGTGAGTCCTATGGGCTGCAGGTCTTCATGAGCTGATGCAATGTGGGTTGCCTACAGGGTCATAGCCTCCTTTGAGCACCTACCTGCTCTGTTTTTGGGTCCTACATGGACTGCAGGTGGATATCTACTCCACTGTATACCTTGATGGGTGCAGCCTGCCTCACCATGGTCTTCACAACAGGCTGCTGGGGAATCTCTGTTCTGGGGTCTGGAGCACCTTCTCCCCCTTCTTCACTGACCTTGGTGTTCTCAGGGCTTCTTTCTCCCACATATTCTCACTCCTACAGTTGTGCAGTTTTCAGGGTTTTTTTTTCCCCTTCTTAAACGTTGTCATACAGATGCTACCACCAGAGCTGATGGGCTCAGCCTTGACCAGCAGTGGGTCCATTTTGGAACTGGCTGGCATTGGCACCCCCACATGGGGGTGGCATCTAGCATTCACAGAAGCCACCCCTTCAAACCCTGCACTACCACAACCTTGTTACACAAACCCAGTGCAATTAGCAATCTTAGTCTGAGGTATTCCTAGTAAAATCTTTTCTAGGTACTACCTATGGAATCTGTGTTATTGTACATGCAGAGAGCAGCATTTATCAGTTTGAAGAACAAGCCATAACTCTAGCAGATCAATGAAGGCATCCAGATGTATGACACAGAGTTGGTGTACTTCATGTCATGCTTTGGTGTGTCTCACCTATTTGACATTAGACAATTAGTGTTTCATAGACCACAGAATTATAAAGCATCCCAGGTTGGAAGGGATCTCAAAAGATCATCTGGCCCAACCTTTCATGGGAAAGGGAGCCTAGATGCCATTACCCAGCACCCTGTCCAATTGCATCCTGGAACCTCCAGTGACAAGTACTTTTCCGTGTCCCTGGGGATGTTGTTCCAGGGACTGATTCTTCTCACTGTAAACAAATTTCTTCCATATTTTGAGATGAAAACTCCCCAATGCCACTTGTTCCCATGGCCCCTTGTCTTATCCATGTGAAAAGAGAGCCTCCTACCTCTTTTTAACCACTCTCTAAGTACTGGAATTCTGTCATCTTCTCTCCAGGGTGTAAATACTATCCTAGAGTAAAATAATCATGTCTCTATCTCTGCTAGCAATGCTCCTGCAGATCAAATCAGACTTTATTGCTGAAGCAGTGCACTGTTGACCCATGCTTGTTATCCACCATAATCCTCAGGTCCCTCTCAGCAAGGCTGCTCCCCATCCACACAGATCCCAACCTGTACTGGGATTTTTGCCTCTTTGCTTAGGTTACTCCAGACGCAGAAATACAGATAATTTCAAAATAAAGAATTAAAAAGGCCATTTTTAAATACAGATTTAAAAAAAAAAAAAAAAAAAAGTGTGATTCCCACCAAAGATTGACATCATTTTGAAATTAAGTCAGTTGTGTATTTTTTTTTTTTTAAAGATGGGTTGTATTTGTGATAATAATATCTCCTTTTATTAAAAAGTGGTTAAAAAAGTATTAAAAATACTGAATAAACAAGTTAATAGTTTAAAAGGCAACATAAATTTTGATTAGCCAGTTTGGATTCACCAGTTTCTACAACCTTCAGTTTTTATTCTGCCTCATGGAGCCAACACAGGAAGCAAGGGAGAAAGAGCACCAGAGAAGTGGAAAGATGAAATCCATAGTAATTTCTGAGAACATGAAAATACTCTTTCACTAGATTGCATCCAATTATTGTAGTCCAGTTACAGAGCCATAATTAGACTGGGTCCATAGAACAGTTTCTAAGCCTTTTTAAATGTAATGCTCTATTGATCTAAATAGAACATAACTTTGCATTGTACATCTTTCTTTTGATACATATAGTACTGTTAGCCAAAACTATACTAAAAATTCAAACTGTGGTGTTTATAAGACAAATAAAACATTTAAATATATTTTCAAAATACAGAAAAACTACAGTACAAATGATGCACTTATCAATTGTAATACATTATGTTTTCTGTCTCATTTCAGAGGGTATTATGGTAATAATTTTGGATTTTAGCCAAGTGCTCAGCAGAGGATTTTAAACACCCTCTGAATAGATGCATTTAATAGCTTTTAACTGTACAGAGCACTGCTCTTATCAGTAAGTAGCAGAAAAATGATTAATACACTTTGGGTAAACTTACAGTTGGTCTTCTTTAAGTGGAGAAGAAGCCATCACTAAGGGCTGAAATCTCTAATTATGTAAGAGGATATAAAAGACAGCAACTCACAGACATCAGATGCATATTCTGTAGGTCTACACAACAGATGGTGGTGTCTGGCAGTGTCTTTTCTTTTAAACAGAAAAATATTGTTATAAAAATATTCTGAATACATTTTTAGTTACTTAACCAAATGTGTGGATGAATTAGTGGGAAATTAAAGTCATGATGTGATGCATGCAGGAGCAAAAAATGTCTATGATAACTCATTATTTAGGATTCTTCCACTCTTACGCTGCTTTCAGCTTTCAGACCACTGGTGTGTTCATGTCCTTAGTACTATACATTTAAATACATCCTGAACCCATACATTTTTGATACATTTAATTTGTACTGTGGTGTATTGGGATATCCTGAATACCATGTTTTTACCCCTTCCCAATCCATTACTGCTAAGAAGAATCACTATTATCAGCCACAAAGGGAATTTTCTCTTGCAACCAAAGTTCTCTGAAGGGAGAATTCTCTGCAGACCTACACTTTGAGTGACAAGTTCTTACGTGTGTCTCATTATGAGTGGGTTAAATTAACATATATTCTGCCAAGCTGGAGAAAATAGCTGTGTCTAATAACCCAACGTGCAGGAAATAGTCTGCAAATCTGACTATGATGAATTTCATCAAGGTGTTCCAATAC
Organism: Chaetura pelagica; assembly: GCF_000747805.2. NCBI lineage: Eukaryota > Metazoa > Chordata > Aves > Apodiformes > Apodidae > Chaetura > Chaetura pelagica. The sequence goes on from NW_009953941.1 coordinate 748,889, forward strand.
TTCTGGGGGTCAGGTGAAAATATTACAATTATGTTCAAACCTAAGTAAATCCAACACATCTGGACTGCTTTTTTTTGTTGGAACAGGTATTTAAACTCCTCCAAAGAGATCAGCTCTTTCCCCTGCATAGCCAAAGCATAGAATTAGGGTGACTTAGATGGAAAGTGGTCACTCTGGCTCCTGAGCCACCATCTATACATAGCCAGAAACATAGAACCTGCAGGTAGACTTAATTTCATTAGCATTTTCTACTGAAAAGCTTTTCTTGGCTCAAAAATTATTTATTTTTTGTAAAATTGAATGTGACTACCTTATCCCCTTGCAAAAGAAGATCTGGAGGAAGATGGCATTCGTCCCTTGAGAAGGATGTTATGGGAGAAGAAGGGAAAATAAAAGATTTTCTGCAGTCTCTTTAATGTTTTGTACACATGCTTCCATGTTACACAACAACATTTATACCTGACCATTAAGGAGCAGTATCTTGTATTGTAAGCAATTGGAGATGTTCTGGAACAAAGATGCTGGGCAGGATGATGTTAGCCTACCCAATTATAATTTTTACTGGAATGTCACTTTTGGGACAATTATAATTCAGTTAAAATAACAGCTGAGACCAAATCACCAATTCCCAACAGACAACAATCAACAAAATCACTCAGAAAGCCAGGTACAGCATTTCAGGAACATGGGTTTTCTGAAATATCTCCAGTCAGAAAGTTGCACCTTCCATCTATCAAGATGGGAAAAGATGTCAATATATTAGAGTCTTTAGTTCAAAGACATAAAAATGCTAGCCAAAAAGAAAATGCAAGACAGTAATGATTCTGAAATTATGTCATCAAATCTTGTAGAACATTTGCCACAGATGTTTGAAATCAATCACAAGAAAAAAAAACAAAAACAAAACAGCACAGCATACTATTGATTTTCACATTATTTAGTGGTTATCTATTAAAGATTTGTTGTTATATGTAAAATCTATAAATATGTTCTACAGCTGCATCCATCAAGTAACTTTTTCATAAATTACCAAAAACAAATTATCAAATTACCAAAATAAATGAGATTAAACTAATAGAAAAGCCTGTCAACAAACCTTGGTGCAGAAAGAGATTGAGAAAATCACCATAATCAAACCTCTTTGTTGCCTCCATAGACCCCCATATTGTGCACCCCAAAGGAAGGCCATACACTGTATTGTTTCACATCAAACAAAGGGAACAGATTCCAAACATGGTCCCACATAGGGAGTTCCCTGCTGCATGGATCCTCTTCCTCTGTAAGACAGGAACTCTGGTGTAAGCATGGCTCCTGATCAGCTCCCATAGACAGAGAGGTCTTGAGCTATTGAGGCATTTATAGATTGATACCAACAGGCATCCTAGGCAGAAAAAATCCCATATAAAATTAACTTAATGAGGAGATGTCAGTTATTAAGTATTTCTGCAGAAATAAATAAAATATAAATAAAAATTTTGCTAATATTTTTGTGTATTATTTGAGCTTTTTTTTTTTTTTTTTTTTTTTTTTTTTTTTTTTTTTTTTTTTTTTTTTTTTTTTTTTTTTTTTTTTTTTTTTTTTTTTTTTTTTTTTTTTTTTTTTTTTTTTTTTTTTTTTTTTTTTTTTTTGTGACTGAGTGATGTAAGGATTTTTTTCTGTAGTTTAATCAGTGCTTGGAAAAAAAAATATAAAAATAATACAACATAGAAGATAGAGTTTGTCTCCTTGTTAAAGTCAGTATGCATTTCTGGTACTGAAGTGTGACAGGTGGTCTCTAGTTTCCTGCTATTCTTTGTATTTTTCAGCTACACAGAAGAACCAAAGGATAAGAGTTCTATAAAAACAGTTTATGCAGTTTGTAATTACCAAGCCTTAGATCAGAGTTAGTTCAAGCTAAACATGTTAACGTTCCTAAAAATGGATCTTTTCTCCTAATGTACTTGATCAATGTGCAGAGCTTTGATCAGAAAACAGCTTAAAGGTACCTTCACATTTCTGTTACTTGTTACTTTTATATGCAAGGAATGGGTACTGCCACTTCAGAATGAAATCATGAAAGCCTTTGCAACATTTTTCATTTAAAAAAATAAATAAATTAAGAGTTCAAAAGAGGAAAAAAACAATACTTCTGCATCTCATACTCAACAACAAAGGTGGTACGTAATAGTTCAATACCTCTTTCAGGTCAGAGGAGTATTAAGAAAAACATCAAGGATGATTCTGTCTGGATTTATAAGTAAGCTAAATGATACATACAGCACTTTAATCTTCTTTTGATGCACGGAGTTGACAGGAGCTACAAAGGTAAAATATAAAGCTTTTGAGTATTTCCCCATATATTTTGTACAAGATGGAGAAATGTACCTTCTTCCAAAAAATGTAAATACCCATATTACTCATTATCCCTGCCCACAGCAGGGAAGTCAGAACTAGATGATCTTTAAGGTCCCTTCCAACCTTAAATGATTCTATGAGTCTATGATATTTGTGCATTATGTATGTGAGGCTATAGAAATTAATAAGTTCCCCAAAATATACCAGAACCATAACGCAAAGAGGATGTACAGCTTGTGGGAAGAAAATCAATTAAGCTTGTACACCAACAATATAAAAAATAAATCCTTTCTTGGTGGGGCTGATTCTAACTTAACTCTCATTTCTCCTGATGTAACTCCAGATATTTAATTAAATGCTCTTAAATTACACTGTTAAAACCAATATCATACTCTGATATATTCTGTTTTGTATTAACTCATTCCTGGTATCACCTGGTTTATTTACTTTGCTGTAATCTGGTACTTCAGGTAGTTAATGAAAAGCTGCTTGAAAAGCTACAGAGACTCCAGTAAACAAGGAAGCAATCCATAAATTACATTCAATTACCCAGAGCTGGGCTTATCACATTGTCTTTGAATGGCAACAAATAAAACTTCCTATATTTTTCACAAATAAACATTTTTTGTTATTTCACAAAAATAATGCTTCAGATTTCCCACATATTTTGGGTTTTTTTTTTAATGGTGGCAGGTCCTAACAGTCTTCAAAGTAGGAAAGCTTTATTCCTTTGTCAATGGGATTCTCTACACAAGAAAATACAGGACTGCTCTGGCTTGTGGGAGCTCAGTTATGAGCCCATAGAATTGCAGTGAAGTCACTGTAAAGGAATTTATATCATCTAATCAAAAGGAATTAATTCTAGAATAAGGTTGACATGTCTGTAATGCCTCATGCTGTACAAGAACATATAAAGGAACTTCAGTGAGATCAGCTGTATCTGTCTTTTGATTAGATCAATTCCATTAAAAACTACTCTGAAACTTTCCGCAGGAAAAGATGCACATATTCAGCTTCAAGATCTGGGTCCATACATCTCAAAATAGAAATAATAAAACACTGAATTTATTTAGTACTTTGACAGTCAAAGTCTCAGGGAAAAAATGGGAATCACTCACTTTGAGAGAAAGTCACCACTGACCTTTCTTAAGACTGCCACAGCTTAAAGCTTCCATGAGTGTAGTGAGGAAGGAAAAAATGCTGAAGAATCTGAGAAAAAAAAAAATATATAAATAATGTCTAGAGAGAGCTTGGCAACAGACAACTGCAGATAGCTAGTGGTCAGGAAATAGTGATTTTCATAAAAAAACATATTATGTCTTTTTTTTTCTCAATTTTGGTGATATTTCTCAAGAAAACATTCATCTGTTTGAAGAATTGACTTGATCATAATTAGAGTTATGTTAGTGGAGTGGACATGTATAGCTATATTACTTCAATAGCAACATCTGTTAGATGAAGTCAAAAAGTTATATTCTCCAGAAGGAATAGTAAATTTGCATTTTTATAGCTGGCAAGATAAAAATCATTCTAATGTTAATGTATCAACTCTAGAACAGAAATATAAAAGTGAAAAAAAAAAATTCTGAAATGGATTTGAAACTCTCTATACTAAACTTTTTAGCATAGAATATATAAAAATCAAAACATTTAGAACTTCACATGTTTAAAAAAACCCTCTAATTAACTTAAAATATGGGCTGGAAGGAACCTCAAGAAGTCATCTAGATATTTCCCTATACCTCATTATTTGAAACATGCATACCATGTACTTATTTAAACAATAGTAATTACCCAATGAAACAAATATACCAAACGCAGCAGAATGTCATACATTCAGCCAGGATTACTTTATATTTCAGCCAAAAATAATGCAACAAGAATGAAAATGTATACTGTGACACCTTCTAAAGCCTAAAGTCCACTACAATTTGTATGAATGGTGGTCTTTTGAAAAAATTACAAAACTGAATTTCAGGAGGACTGCTACACTAATACTCAAAACATATTTCTCAGCTTTTCACGGTTTCATGCTCTATTGTTCCTCTTTTCTGGGGTCCTTTAGGAATTCTTGCTTTATAAAATGATATCATGAAGGGTTGAAGGATTTTTTTTTTTTTCCTCTTACTTGTATACTGTCAAGGGATGCTTTTTGAAGACCTCAGTTTCACCGTCAAGAGCTAGGGAGGCAGACCTGATGGCCTTGTGGGATTTAATTAGAGTTCACCAAGTTAGACTCTCCAAGCTCTCAAAGCCCTAATTTAAATATAAGTTCACTCACTCTTCAACTGTTCCTTAGGTCCTTATTAAAATTTCAAGTTATTAAAGAGAAGATTCAAAGTTTATTTTATATATTTTATTTTTTGCAATAGATATAAACTAAACCAGAAATGTGCCTCACTCAAACATCCCTCCTATGTTAAAACCCTTGCCAATTGCTTGTGACAAAGCTACCTCAAAAGGAACGGAATCAGTGGAAACTCATTTCCACTACTCGTTGTCCAACCAGAGGGAGAGGGAGAGATGCTTGGGTCTGGAGTGAACCTGGTGCTGGATCAGAGGCACATTTCAAAGGCACTGGTTCTGCAGGTGGCTGACCTAATGTAGTCTTGCAGTAATAGCAAGTACTCTTGCTCAGTGTGATTGGTGTAATATTTCCTCTGTTACGATGTCATTCAAAAGGCTTGTTTTACACTGACGACACATTGGATCCCTTTAAAATAAACTTTCTTGTCAATCAAAGCTTTACAACATGTGGCTATGTGGAGAAAGTATATGTAACAAGGTTTATGACTGACAATGTAGCTACACAGCAATTTCAAAAAATACAAAACACACTGCTTTTTTTTTTTTTTTTTTTTTTATTTTTTAAATGCTGGCAGCAGCATTCACACCTGAAGACTCTGTGACCCCTCGGAGAAACCAGGTTAAAAAATGGCCAGGGCCAAAACTAGAAGAGGGAGAGCTGCAGCCACATGATGCTGAGGAAATTAGATGAGAAGGCATAGGACAGGGAAACAAAAAATGGACTGGCTGCAGAAGTCATTCACGGGGAAACTGCAGGGCCAGAATTCATTAGCATTATCTCAGTTTTCTCCTGCCTGTAACTTAAAATAGTTGTAGTGATTCTTGAAAAAATAACTAGGATCACAAAGCTTCCTACTCGATGGCTTTAGTTTAGATTTGTATATGATGCAATAGATGGAGCAGGTTCCTCTTGATCATGACCACTTCTCTTTTACCTGATTTATATTGATCCTGCAATTGTCATATTGACCATCTGACAGTTCATATATATCAATGGTTAAGTGGCCAGATTTGTGGTTAAATAGCATCTGAAAATTACCTGGATGATGATTAAATATGCCAAAGTCATTTGCAGACACTTCTAGTACAATTTCTATCTATTGTTCATTAAAACTAAATATAAAATATAACACCAAATCTAAAGTTTACATGGGTATATTAATGTAGATGTTAAATTGCAAATGTAAAGTTGAAAAAATATTCCTCCTGAACTTCCACGGATTTCAGCATAGATGTAACTGAGGGTACTCTAAAATGTCCACTTATCATATAATTCTGCTCTTATTAGAATGAACCCAAGCAGTGGAGTTTAGATTTGGTTAAAAGTTTGAGCTTCATCATGTCCAAGAACTTTTGAGAAGCTGTTAGAACAGGAGGGAAAAAGCAGGAGCTGGGTTGGGAGCTTGACTCCCAAACTACATGCAAAAAGCAGGTAACATAAACTAAATGTAATCACATATTACTTTGCAGTGGGTAGGTAACCATTTGAATAGGCTTCAGAAGAAGATGCACATTTCTCTAATTCTAATCGCAAGACATATTTCAGACTCTTTGCCCACAGATCCTGATAACTAGGAGCCAAGTTTTATTCTATTGATGATTTAAATTTAATAGCACCAAGGAGTGGTTTGGCTTCTTGGTGTCATTTCAGTGTTGATGTAGGCACTTATGGCAGTGATACACCCATTGCTAAAAATGAGGTCCCAAGTTCATACCTCTTGAAGATCAAAGTCTCTCCATCCAAAACAAAGTTCTCCAGCATCTGGATATCCCAAAACTAAATTTTTCTTATTTCTGTAGCTGGATCAAACTGAAATAATTCTCATGATCCCTGGCCTGGAAAAAGGGAAGGAGCAGCTCTAAGGCAAGTTGTACAGCCCATAAAAGTTCTGTGCTGGCAGCCACCACTTAGCAGGCTCCAGTAGGGCAATATGCATTAAGTCATCACTTTATTTTGAAATATAAAGGCTGGTAGATAAATCCTAGTAATGTCAGCAAAGATACGGCAATAAACCCACATCTGTTCACAGCCCTGCCGAAGAAGAGCATATAAATATAAAAATCAAAATATGTGTACAAAATTCTGGGGCTACATGTTTTAAATTTAAAATTTCTGATGATCTCTCTACTCAGTGCAGTGTGTTCTACTGACTTAGATAATCACATTTCAAACCATCTCAGTGCTGGCTATGACACAACTTGAAACACATTCCCTTTCTCTCCAGTGTCAGAGGTGCTTGAGAGATCTAAACTGAAACATACAGAAAACATTTTTATGCTAGCAAGCATTTCATATCTCTGGACAGGCTCAAGTGGGCAGTGTCAGATTCAAGGAGCAACCATAAAGCAAGTTAAACTATATTGAAAATTCTTATTCCAGTTACATGCTCCTAAAATTATATTCTTAAAAGCTTTTCAAGCAAAGGCAGACTAAGAAAGAGGCTAAAAAATTGGGAAGTCCTTGTTGAGAAAAGGAAGTTAAATTTTGAGGTCTTAGAAGCAACAAAAAATGGGACATAGACAAATTTCAGATTTCTGCATGGGGGTTCAATCTACTGGTTGATATTAACAATGGATATTGTAAGTCTAAATTTTGCAGAATATTTTGAAATAAATGTGAAAAAAGCTTCCTAACAGAAAGTAAATAATCTGTCTTAACAATGCATAAAAAGTTAGCAATGCACTGAGATAGTAACTATTTGGCAGAGAGCCTGTTGCCTACAGCTGTCAGCCAAAAAAAATGTTTGTGTTTCTGACACCTGTACAAACAATTGTTAAAAGAATTAACAGCGCAAGCAAAATCATGATGTTTTACCCCATCTTTTTACATTTGTAGCATTTCTTACCTTCTACTATCATAAACAATATTTACTATTTTGCTGCCTAAGAAATGAGTACTTCTTCAGAACTAAGGAGATGTCTTGTACCAGAGGCCCCTCTAAAAAATACCACAACACCTTTCATAGGAGGATATAGTGACTTTACCACAAATTTACAAATTACTTATCTTTGAGTCTAGAATTATACTACTAAAAAGTGATAAGTAGTGTTTGCTCTTAGCAATGTTAACAAACCCCTACCACCAAATCACCTTGAGTTGCCTCATTGGAACTAAGGCTGCATATTCATAGAATCATAGAATAGTTTGGCTTGAGAGGGACTTTAAAGATCATTCAGTCCCAACACTCTTTACTGGGCAGAAAAAAACTCTCACTAGACTAGGTTGCTCAGAGCCCCACCCAACCTGGCCTTGAAAACTGCCAGGGATGGGGCAGCCATGACTTCCTTGGGCAGCCTCGGGCAGTGTCTCACCACCCTCACAGCAAAGAATTTCGTCCTAATATCTCATCTAAACCTACTCACTTTCCCTCTTCAAAATGTTATGAACTTCCTTGCACATTTCTTGTAGCATGCATTCAGGTACCTAAATGCAGGTAAATGCTCAAAGTTATCTTAGACAACTCATCCTGTTAAGTAGTAGATGGAAATTCCTGGATGAAACGTCCCACTCCAAGTTCTAGAGGACTTCAAGGGACATAGGAAAAGCAAGGAATTAACTTTGGTAGCAACAAGAAATGTTGATGTCTTCACTTAAAATAGGTTTTAATGCATAGGGATCAAGGCCAAGAGATTTCCTATATGATCAGCATTAAAATTAAATTGCTTAAGTCTATTTGTATTTCTGCTAGTCTCACAAGTTACAAAGGGTATAGGAATTTCCAGTGCTGCACATATTGTGGATGTTTTTCCTCATACAGTGTAGTCCTCATGTTTCTTTTAAAATAAATTTCCTCTGTTTGTATAGCTCATTTTCCGTTCAGTAGTGGTTTGTTAATGCTAGACATTGGGGTGAATAGTATAGCAAGTTAACACATTTAGCTTAGACAACTATATTTATAACAACAATGAGGAAATTCTGCAAGGTCCTCCACATTTCTGCCTGAAGAAGACATCTCCTTTGCCTATACCATATTCCTTAATTGACTTTCCTGTTGCCTTCTGCTGGCAGTGTGTCTTCAGGAGTTTCTTCTTTATTAAATCTATATTGTTTAACTTCCAAAAATAGTTTCAACAGATTAACAGAAAGAGCATACACTTTCCCTGTAATACTGTTTAAGTGCTAAATCTGTATTCTTTATGACTTTTGGAATTTTTAAGCAGTTTTTGATGTTCCAGTGAAATCTAGGCAGATATTCACAAACCTCAGCTATAAAGAATTTTATTTATGTATTTTATATATACATATATATACATATATATATTTTATATATATCTTTATTTATATATATATATATATGTATGCGTTATTATAGACGCAAGAAAAAAATCCTAAGTCTGATGTTAAAATATAGAAATTAATAATGATGTACAAATTGCACAAAAGAGAAAACAAAGGCTCTTCTGTCATCAATAGTATTTTTTAAGTGTTAAAAAAAAATGAAAGCAACAAAATTATTTGTGTTAGTATCTTCAGGTCAAGGAAGTTTTTGCATCATTCCTGAGGCTCTCTACATCTATAGTTATCTCACACCTTCTATCTGTCTGCCTACATAGTGTCACCAATTAGCAAAGATACAGGGTAAAATCAAAGAGAAACTCTGCTGAAGGCAATAGGATGTTAAAAGTAGAATGAAATAATAACATTATTAATGTATTTAATAGTCTGGATCTTGATTAAGAGGAGATTTCTAACACAGATGCTCTACAGAAGTACTCTGAGGAGAAAGAAACAAAATTAATATACTACAAAATATCCTGCCTTGTGTTGTGGTTTGGTTTATTATTTGTAGATTTTATTATTCAGTCTATACCAAATTAAGCATAACAACTTTCTTCTGCACTGAGAAATTTCTGTGACAATTTGAGGACCCAGAGAACCCTGGGTACTTGCATTACTTATTCCTTCATCTTTATTTTCCATTCCCAAGCAGGACAGTAAATGAAGTGCCTGGTGCACAGGCTGGGTACACCTTCACCAGAAGCTGGAGTCTTGTGAAATGTGGGTCTGTTCTGTGAAATGCCTAAAACTGCAAGAAAAATGGAGCTTCCTGTGACTGCTACGCTGTAAGTGAATTAACAGAAATACAGTCAAGAAGACAGTAGCTAACCTGAAGTCACTTTCTTATCTGCAGTGTTTGTTGCCTTACGTGGTGTACTTCCTCTGCAACTGTATGCAAATTACTAAACTACAATGTCCATTTTCTTAAAATGAGGTTATACCAGTATCAGCATGAAGTAGGAAATGGTTTTCTGATCCTGAGAAAAACTGTGACATTTCAAAAAATGTGCCCCCACAGAATTATAACAATTCTTTTTTTTTTTTTTTTTTTTTTTCCTGAGGAACTGACATCCTGTTTTTTCTCACAGTTCATGTGTTCTCTTAAAACAAGTTTGAAAAGCAACTGGATTACAAGTGACAGATTCAAAAGAAATTGCAAGTTCCAAAAGAACTTTCAGAAGTTCAGTGGTATCCAACATTTTTTCTATTAAATGTTTTATTTTAATAGGTCCTGATGGAAACATGCTTTTTGCTGGCATTTCTCCAAGTAGCTCTCACAGAGGAAAGATGCTGTGGATAATGCCTGTAGAGGAGTGACAGCTACAAAACGTGTGGAAGGAACAGCCTTACCAGAACATGCAAGAAGATGAGCACTTGCGAGAGTAGACACTTGGAGCTTACCATGTAGATGTCCCTTTTTATTCTCTAAGTCAAAGTTAATGCTGTATTTTATGAGTAACAATGTTCCCTAAGAACAGCCATGCTGGATCAGATAAAGATTTAACCCAATGCATTATTTTCTGTCTGACAGTTCCCAAATTAAATCTCTAAAGAAGTTTAAAAATATAGCAAATATCCTCAACTGCTGCCCTGATCTTCAACAATTTGTAGATCACAAACATCACAAGTCAGTGCTGGTGCTTTTTGAAAGATTTTTTTTTTCCTTTTATATAAATTTTAAAAGTATAAGAAGAAATTTGTCTGACATAGCTTCACAAACACTGTTACTGTGTCACTGTGTCTATCACGCCTTCTACCATTGTGCTGCTGTTCCATCTGCAGTCCTTTCCAACTCTTTCATATGCAAAAAAATGAAAAAGACGAGATATCCACAAAGCACCACTTTCCAATAGTGTGGGGGGTATTTTGTCAAGTCCTCCTGAAGCAGCAATACCAGAGCACAGGATGGTCACCAGTGGTGTCAAACTGCCAAAAGTCTTTTTACAGAGCAAAGTCAATCCTGCTCTGTGTCACACATCTGTGACAGCATATTACTTCTAGAAGAGTTTCCCAAAATATGCTTTCACATGTCATAGCCAGCAAAGTAGTATATTTTTTTTGTAGCTAAGAAACCATCATAGGCAGTTATAAGGGGGAGACATTCCCCCTTTTTAAAGAAAATTCATCATTCTTTTGCTGCTAAGGTAGAAGGTTTTTTAAATTATTTTGTCACGTGAAATTTGTAATGTTTTCATAGTATTTTTTCTTTAAAACCAATGAACTATCTCTTCTTCTGACAGACAACTGGTTGACACTAGTGAAAATAATATTGCTAAGGTATACAAAAGAGCATGTAAAAATTGAAACATTATTCTAGTCCTGGCAGCTGCCACTGTCCAAATTTTCTCCTGATTATCTATACTAAACCTCCCTCAGTTTCATTGTATTTCTTACTCAATCTCCTCTGTATGTCCAATTAAATGTTCTCTTATCCTTAGTGATCATTCCCTTCAAATATTCACAGGCAGTGATTATGAACCCTCCAGCTGTCTTTAGCTGAGTTATATATACATATTCAGTATATATTTTTTCATATATCAATTCCTATAATCTTTATCATGTTTAGGGCTCTTCTCTGAACTATTGATTTTCCATTACCTTGGTTGAATACTCATTTACAAACTCCTAGTAATATCTGTGCGAACTATTGTCACAGTTATATGGAAGGGAAATAAAATTACTCTGCCCTGTGATGTTACTCCTCCCAATATACCACAAACTATCACATTGGTTTCTTGGATATGTTGCAGGTAAGCACCTAACAAAATAATAGAATTAGAGAATCATAGAGTATCTGGGGTTGGAAGGGACTTCTAAAGGTCATCTAGACCAAACCCCAAACAGTAACCATGGACATCTTCAACTAGACCAGATTGCCCAGAGCTCCATCAAGCCTGACCTTGAATGTCTCCGGAAGTGGGACCCACATCACCTCTGTAGGCAACCCATTCCAGTGGTCCACCTCCCTCTTATTAAATAACTTTTTCCTAATGTCAAACCTTAATCTATCCTTTTCTAGCTTAAAAACTTGACTTATTGTTGCATGCTGTTGTGAACAGCTCTTCCCCATCCTTCTTATAGGACTCTTTCAGGTATGAGAAGGTCGCTGTAAGATCCCTCTGGAGTCTTCTCTTCTTCAGGCTGAACAACTACAACTCCTTCAGCCTGGCAGAGTGGAGGGACAGAATCACCTCTCTTGATCTGCTGGCCCCACTTCTTTTGATGCAGCCCAGGATGGTGTTGGTCTGCTGGGCTGCAATTGCGCATTGGTGGCTCATGTCCAGCTTTTGATCCAGGCCTTTTCCATAGGGCTGCTCTCTAGCATGTCTTCCCCCAGCCTGTATTGATATCTCTTGTTGCCCCAGCCCAGGTGCAGGACCCTGCACTTGGCCTTGTTTGACCTCATGAGGTTCACCTGGGCACACTTCTCTAGCTTGTCAGGTCCCTCTGGATGGCATCCAGTCCCTCTGGTGTATTGACCGCACCACCCGACTTGGTGTCATCTGCAAACTTGCTGAGGGTGCTCTCAATGCCACCATCAGTATCACTAATGAAGATACTAAACAGCACTGGGCCCAGCACTGACCCCTGAGGGACACCACCTGTCACTGTTTTCCATCTGGACTTAGAGGCATTGACCACTACATTTTGGATGCCACCACCTAGTCAATTCCTCATCCACTGAATAGTCCACCCATCAAATCCACGTCTTCAACTTAGAGACATGGATGTTCTGAAGGATCTGCTGCTTATGGAGCCCAGTGGTTGACATTATTGGTATTTTTCTGTTATAATCTACTTATTATTTATAGGATTGATTTTATAAATTTAACCCTACTGACTGTATAATGAAGTGTCTTCCAAGAGGATAAGCCTGAAGCTTAACAACTCGTTTCTGCTTGTAAGGGGTTTCTGTTGTGCCACATGATCATCAGCAAGACCCTGTGCTTCTGGACATTTAAAGACATTTTCATTTTTATTTGTGAGAAATATTGGCTGTTCTTCAATATAGTCCCTTAATGCCTGATTATTTGTTAAGATTTCTTACTACAGCCGTTCTGACTACAATGACTGTAATATGATTGGGATTGTAACTAAGTAATAATGCATTAAAAATAGAAAACCATATTCCAGCTTCTGTTGGTTGGAAGGAAAGTGGTGTTTTAATTAAAATTTCCCTGAAACATTAATTCAAAACATCTGTTGCTCTCTAATTTTCTTTTTTTGGTGTTTGGTTTTTTTCAAAGCAACATTTTTTCAGTGGTGCAATAGTGGCTTTTCTCTACTGATGAAGTAAAACACAAAAAACCCTAACAACTATATAATTGAATGAAAATGTTTGTAGAAGTTCTATCTCAGATCTCACTCAAACGATGCTAAGAAAAATAAAGAATCAATTAAGAAAAATTATTTAATTTGGAGTCCATGAACTTGAAACAAAAACATAAAATACTTGGAATCATGGCACACGGTTGCAGTAACACAATTGTTTATATTGGTATGGTTAACAGCTTCGATTGTTCTTAAACTGCTCAGTGAGTTTCCAAAACCAGCACACTTGTCCTATCTTAGTGCGCGCTAGTTTCAGTCTGTTGAAAAGGGTGTGTTCACTGTGACTACAAGGACAAAACTCTAACTGGCATAAAATCCTTCGAAAAGGATTTGTTCTTCCATCATTTTGGACTGTCCACCAAGGAAATTTTAAATATGTAACATCTGAACGAATGTGGAGCATTACTTGTACTTCATTAACTTACTATTAGGCATTTCAGGGTTTTTTTTCCAAACGTCTATAATGGTTAAAATATAGTTGTCAGGTCTGTGCCTGTCCCCAACTCTGGAAAAAGAACAAATCCAAAGCTGCATATCACTCATTCAGTGCAGCCAAGAAAAGGAGATTTCAGGTCAAGAAAGTTCCTAATTTTTCTTCTCTCTCTCTCTTTTTTTTTTTTTTTTCTTTCCCTTTCTCTGCAAGTCTAGAAAATTAAATTTAATCACCTAAAAAAAAAAAATAAATCTGTCATCTTTTGCCAGTAAGGATATTTTCATACACTCTAATGGATTATTTTTGCTCTGCTTGGCAGGGGAACTTTTCCTCCATATGCAACAACACTGTACAAAGAAAACTACATTAGATGAGTGGAGACTTGATACCCATTTTACATTTCCGTAGTTCACCACTGAAATCCACAGTCTTTGTTCTTTACATCGTATTCCTGTGCTGCTGACCTTCCAAATGTTTCTTTAATTTCTGTTCCTTGCTGCACTGCAGGAGTTTTATGAGGGTGAACATAGAATTAGCAGTCCATTTCCATTAGTAGTAAATCTGCTTTTGCCCTTGCAGGGGAACCTTTGCTTCAGCGTCTGTACTTTTGCAAAAATAATGAATTCATGCATGAGGTTACCTGGATAACAGCAAACCAGGGTTTAAAGTCTAACCTGGTACATCACTGCCTCAGGGCTAAATTCTGAGGCCATTTAAGCAGGAGAGATGGGCCACACATAGGAAAACATTCCCCTGCAGACCCCATGACTGCTCTAGTCACCAAATTACGTATAAAAGCTTATGATTCTTTAATTAAACTGTGCTCTCAGTGTGCTGTTTTCAAGAGAATGAGAAGGACCTTTAATCTCTTTTCTTTCTTAGTTACAGCCCTCTAAGTGACTTGTGTTTAAGCTGCATGAGTTCCAGAAAGTTAGTGCACTCAAGATCATCTAGATTAAAATGTATTTGTTTATATTATATTTAGAATTTTTATATGTAGATTTAGACTTTTGACTATCAATTTGGTATTGATTTCTGCTACAATTTCAACAGTACTTGAGAAAATTCTACATTATTGTAAATTTTATGTTCAGATTACAGTCTCAACATTTAAAGGAATTTCTCCTACTGTTTTTTAAATGAAAATGAAAGACATAGATTAAGGTTCCAAGATAACATAAACCAAATGTCATTACATTTTTTTACACATTCTTTGCAGGACACAGAAAGTTCAAGGCAAGATCTAAATATACAATTACCATGCCTAGAAGTATAATAATTCTAGAAACTCAGGTAAATTTTTAGCTACAAAAATATCCACTAGATTAAAAAAAAAAAAAAAAATCAGAAAAATGCTCTTGTGTAGGAAGGATGTCTACATTATATAAAAAGAACTAGAAATATATGTATCTCCTACAACTAGAGTCCAACATTGTTATATTTATTTTAAAATATGTTTAATATGTAGTAAAAAACCTAATTATTTATCCATTTATTCATAAAAAAAAACAGCTTCGTAAGTATGTGTAGGTCTAAGCTTGAATGCCAGGCTGTTGAATAATTGCAAAATAGCATCAGAACAATGTTTTCCAAATAAAAGTTTATCTTGTTATTAACTTCCCACTTCAATACAACAGCAAACTGTGTCACCTGTTTCAAGGAGAAAGTGCTTTGAATAGATTAGCTTTTAATCTGAATTTGGCAGCTTAAAAGTTAATGTGAAGAAGCTTTCAAGTCTGATCTGCTAAGAGTGAAACAATGGGGATTTTAGGTTGTTAGGGAGGTTGGATGTACCCTAAGGGTGTAATCTCTAGTGAGGTCAAGGCTGGATGACTTGGGGAAAAGAGAGACATGTAAGCACTGTAAAGATCCATTTTCCCAGCTCAATAAAACAGGCTTGAATGTGCCTTCTTTATCAGGTGACGTGCACGAAAATAAAAAGAACCAAAAGGTTACACATTCTCCTCCTGCATTTAAATTGAAACATAACTAGAAAGAGAACTCCAGCTTTTTGTGCACTTAATCAGTTCTATAACCTGTTAAGCATGGAGACATATGATTCATAGATAATGGAAATTTTGTAAATGTATCTTTATATGCGTTCTCATCTGACTCTCC
>NW_009953941.1:764721-791311 GCF_000747805.2 Chaetura pelagica
AAATTTTTAAAAGTAACTGCAATACCAATTAATATATACCTTTTTTACAGTAATAAATAACCCACACTGTCTGATTTACTAAAGAAGGCTATCAGGCCTTCCTCCAGACCTTTGTTCTGTTCTGTCATTTGTCCAAGATAAGCCACAACCTAGACATAATTTGTTGTGTGGAGAGTGAGAGTGCATCACAGAGCCAGCACTTCTGTAGCATCCAACCATTGGAAATGCTTCCCCTTGCAGAACTGTCACAGATGTTTGTAGTGGTAATCTCTGTGCCCATTGAAATCTGAATTTCTTACTCTCAAAAGCAGCTGCCTATATTGTGGTTTAGCAAAATTGCAGAGTCAGGAATACTGAAGTTTCATAACATAAAGGTGTCTAAAAATCAGAACAGGTTGGTTTGTGTTAGTTTATTTGTTTTCTAAAAATGCAGCTTTCTGAGTAACAGGGAGCAACTAATTTTGGAGAGCAGCAACAAGCAAAGAAAGACTTTTCAACTGCCGAATATGTCCTGTTTTCCAGAACTCATGTCAGAATGTTGCTTACTTAAACAGGAATGCTCTAGAGTCATAAAAGGTTACTAAAATGGTAAAACATTTGAACTATATATAATTTGAAATATTTTAAAAGTTTGAAACTCTTGAAACAGGACAACACTTGCACTTCCATATTGTGTTTCTGTTAAGAGAAACACACTTCTTGTAATTACTAATTGAATAATTGTCCATGTCATATTATTGTCCTAATATCCAGCAGTGGCAGTTCCCAGATGAGGTGAATGTGAGGTGCAAAGGTATACAGCAATTCTTTACTTGTAAATGTTTTTATTATACAATCGAAGTGATTCTTGCAAATTGAGAACTACATTAAGTGGGAAGTTAAAGCCACTTGTTGTTCATACTAATGACTTCCCATACCTATGTGGTAAGATATATTTTTAATGTCTAGATATGTATCGGTGCAGAGCTTCTCAGTGGAATAAATTGAAAACCCCATACTCCAGAGTTCTAAGAAAGACTATGAATATTACATAAATCCTTTAGAAATATCCTAACTATAATTAATTGGGCTGATAACTTCCAGACATATTCTATATACAAGAGTGTAAAGGAAACCGTAAGTACAGTTTCACTTTCTGAGATGAAAGTTACAATCTCCATGTGTTATAGATCAGTGTCTTTTGTTTTTGTTTATTGGAAAGAAAATGCCAAGGTGATGTGCAGCCAGGTTTTTCCACCTCATTGCACCTTTCTGCCCATGATTGACAAGACCAGTTGCATAATAATCTATTCTGTTGCTCATCTGCTTAAGTGTGTATTTCCACATTTTGCTGAGAGAAGCTTGTGCCACCATACATTGCAAACAAGAGGGTTGAAGCCAACCCTTAGGGCCTCCATCAAATTGGATAAGAATCTTGCCATTGATTTTCATAGGCTTTGTATCAGGATCTTAGATTTTAGCAAGCGGTTCCTTAGGACCTGGGGGGGGAAAGTGAATGTAACACAACCCACAAGGGAGGTTTCTCTTCTTCTCCTGGGACATATCCATACTAAGGATAGGACTCAGTTACAGTCTTCAGCAATCTTCCCTGTCAAATTCAAGTCATTTTTGCTTGGGTGTTCTCTTCTGACTTTTCTTTTGCTTGGCCCCTATGGTTTAAAGTGGCAGCCACCACATAAATAGAGCCGGTGGTGGTATATAAAGCGCTACTAATTATTAAGCATATTCAAGTGCATCACAGTACTATGTGCCTTACTTAAATGGTAAGGTTTTCATTATCCCTAGTGCAGCTTTGGGTAGGTGTCACGAACCGACACAATTTGTCAGGATCTTTAAACACCCTTCACCTTCCTTATTGAAAAAAATTGTTAGTGGAACCAAGGGGTCTGGGTCCACACACAGCGCTTGCCTTTCTCAGAGGAGCAGCCTCCACAAGCTGACTTTTAAGGTGGAATACTGAATCATGCCTTCTACCATACCCACAGATTTAGACTGACCACAAATTTATAGTTTAAGAAATTAAAACGGTTTATTAGGGAACTTAACACAATTTAGGGGAGGGAGGGTTCAGGAGAGATAGGCTCTTTGAAACACCAAATACTTATACATCTACTAATACTTATATACAAATACACACCAAGATTAACTCTTATTATCTAAGAGGGGAAGAAGAAGGAGGGGTATGCCCAACACCTGTCCTGTATAGGGTCCCAATTTGTCTGGAGGTAAGCCAGGACAGGAACACCTTATGGAGGGAATGATACCAAAATGCAATCCCTTACTTTATTCCTGAGATGGTCTAGGTATTTATATATTAGGTGCAGATGACTTCCTTACAACCCAGGTGGCAGGAAGAAGTCTCACCACAGGTGGTTGGCAGCAGGCAGGTGGCCATTTTAAATCAGTTATGACTGCTGACCTAAAGGACATGTTATGTTCATGTGAGGAAAAGTCTGGTCCTTCACAATAGGAACATAGACATTTGCATTCTTTTTTTAAAAAAAATAAACATGTCCTTGGAGAGTTGTATTTTGCTCTTGTGTCTGGAAACAGAGCGCCCTGTCATGCTTAAAGGTGGGACTTCAGTAAGAAAGCACATTAGCCTAATGACCATTTCCTGAAGTTAAGTCAGCCCAGAAAACCAAACAAAATGTTCTTAATTTAATTTAACTTAATTTGACTTAATTTGACTTAATTTAACTTAATTTGAGTAGTATGAAAATTTTCTGAAGTAAGTCGATTAGCATAGATATGGATGGGAAAAATAAATAATTGTAACTAATCCAAGTTTTATTTCCCTGAAAGCAGTATTCTCTCACCCCCAGAAATTACAAGGTGGTTTTTTTTTCCATCCAAAAATAAAATAAAAATTGTGAACTTGTTTTAAAAGATAATCTAATTTATTGTTAATGGTTTGAATCATTCCAGGGGTCAAAGGCATCTTTTACATCAATTTGCAAAAGCAAATTAATGTTTTGAAGGAAATGTAAAAGTCAAGTTGCTTGGGAGTACATTAAATTATATGCTAGTTAATGGTGTTAGAGAAATGGTTTAAAAATAAATTGCCCATAATACCTTTTAATAAAGGAGCTAAATGCATTTTTGTTCCCTGCTAAAAGCAGATGCCTATTTGGCACTGTTTTGAATCCCATTTGCCATGTATATTTTGATTAATACTATGTTGGGTAATCTGCACTACGTGGTTTAGGTTCAGTAACCTCACTGTAAAATAATGAGCCTTCAAGAATAAAAAATACATTCACTATAAAGTTGTGTATTCTGAGAGGCTCTGAACATACTCAAATGAAACAAATAATCTAAAAAAATTAAGTTTTCACCCAGTAAATTTGCTCAAAATGGGAACATGCATATCTCAATTTGTATTTAGCTTTGCCTTTGTATTCAGCTTAGCCCTGAAAGCTAGACATCTAATTTTTGCATATGTTTTCTATAAATACTTTTTCTTTTAGTCAGCTGTCACAGGACCTTGCAAAAGCCCAAGTCTTAAGGGAGCTTATGGCAACTGGGGGGCAGCCAATAGCAATGAGTTCACTTGCTAAGTAGTGTCTTCAGAAAAAGGTCCAGCACTCATATTTTATGAAATATGGAACATGATTTACCCAAGGTTGTCAAAAGAGATGAATTTCAGCCAAACGCAAGGTAATAAATAGTAATATGTGCTGCATATAGTTGACTTATAACCCTTGGCATTTTGAAACCAAATTCTTTTGAAGAATCCATTTTATACGTCATAAACTTTCCTATTGTTTTTCCTGTTTTGACTGTCTTTGTCATCAGATTTCTTGAGGAAAATGTTTCTGAGAACTGTAAATGAAGCAATATTTTCAAGAATACTTATATATAAGTCTCTATTTCCATGGTGTTCTTGGAATAAGAAAGTTAGTAGTGTAGAAAAATGGCCTGTTTCATTAAATTGGAACCTAGGGGGAAAAAGAGGAAATAAGGTAATGTATATGTGAGCTTTTTCATTATTATTTATTTAATGATTATAGAAAAACCGTTCAAAGGTTGAAACTTATTTGTTTTCATGACATACTTTTGTTATTTTCAGGAACAGAATAATTTCCGAGTTTATTATTATTTTTCTTAGTATTATTTTATTATATTATTTATGTTCTATTCTTTTGTAATAAAGCACATTTATGCTACCAATTATAATTAATGTAAGTAAAGTAAGTTTAAAGTAAATATAATTGAAAAATGTGTTATACAGTGATGTATCTACTGGCTTGAATACATGTATGCAGTTATGAATCCTCAAACATGAGTGAAATTCATGTCCTTTACTGCCACCCCATGCACTTCAATTTAGGCTTCTACAGCAATACCTGTCACCTGTTAAAACCACAAGAAGGCCTTGGCAGGGAGCATGCAGAATGCTGGTGAACCTTAGCATGCCTTTGTGGATTTCCAGGCATAATGCTCGTATTTTGGCACATATTCCAGTTATTCCAAAATTGGACAGAAACTCTTCCATTTTGTTTGAAACAGCTCACTGAACACAGCAGCAGAGAACAGTGGATCCTAAAGAAGAGCCTAAAAGCCCCATGTAAGTGGAGTGAGGTTTTGCAGAAGAACGGATCCATCCTCTACTGGTCTGTGTCTTAAGGAGTCCTTCAACCAGGAAAAGTATTCAAGGACACAACCAGACATACATAGCTATGGCTTCACATGTATATAGACAGATACAGAAAGGTCTTCTTCAAAATGTTTACATATGAAGATATCCCAGGATGGTCCTTCTTTTTTGTCATGTCATGGCAGGAACCGTAAGATTGAAAAATTTGGGAAGGTAATCCATTCCCTTAAATTTTAAGGTCAAGGTAAAACAAGTTCAAACATTGCTGAATAGAATCCAAAATTGTGAGTACCTGGATAGAGTGGCCTCTCAGTAATATTTGCAACCATTGCTCAAATAATTGACAGACACTTAACCTGGTCTTGTCACACTAAGTTCCAATGACAGTAAAGAAAGAAAGAAAGCACTTTCAGAGTGCAAGTCATCTGAACTATTTTTACTGCCTAGCCTGACATTAGAATAATCAAACTCTAAAAATGCTTCCATGAAGCACAGAGGATCAGCTCAGATGCAGAAGTCTGCATTTCTCCCCAGATGCCGATGTATTAAGAAAACCATTGATCCACCTGAGACCCTTTATTTTCATTGTTGTTCTAACGTGAACTGTAACAAGCTGTTGGAAAGAAGCCAAGCAGTGTAAGCACAACCTTAAAAAGCCAGGGATAGTACCAGCAGGCAACGGAAGAGGTTGGAAAGGTCTGTAGGTATTCCTGTAGCTGGGCAACCACTCTTGCCCCCAGCACAGTTCTCAGACATGCTGACAATCCTAAAACCCAAGGTTCTCAGTGTCTTCCAGTTTTGCATTTGTATACACACCATAGTGGAATGGAGAAAAGAACATATGAGAGAACTGTTTTTTCTTCTACTTTTAGAAAAATGTGCATTCTCATACACATTAGCTGAAAGAAATTGGACAGACAAATAAACAGTATGAGATTCAGATGCAGGATACACAATTTTTTTGATTGAAATCTACTACATGCATTAAACTTACACCAAATATTCAGCTTATCGTACTTGAATGTAAGGAAAAAAACTTTAAGGTCAGAGGTAGATGTTCTCAATACTTAACCTATTATTCTGGCATTAAAAGAAAGTTCTGTACCTTTTTAGTCAGCTTGTATGAGCTCATGGCAACTCCTCAAAATATAAGAAACTTCCAGAAAATTGTTGCCTGGTTAAATTGTTCATAATTAATGCAGTTCTTCTGAACTATTTCACAGAAGGCTTGTGAAAAGTAACGTTAAAGCCATCACTTCAGCTGGGGAAAGAGCACTGCAAATTTCAAGGTAGGTACTGGAAATTGGGAATGAGGGTCTCTGCAGCTTCTTCTGTGGAAAGGGTAAGTGTGACCAGGACAGGGTGGCTCCCAAAAGCCAGTTGGGCTTGCAAAGTTTGATGTCTACAATAAGGTTTCTAATGCTGAGCTGTTTCAGAGCTGATCGACCTCAAGTCATGTCATCCTCAAGTCAAAGTGTCTTTAAAAAAGCTGTTACTGATTTAATAAATTATTGCAACTGTTTTCTATAACAGAGAATTTGAAAAATGTTTACACCTAATTTTATTTCCATATGATTTATTTTTCCTCATCAAAAGGAACTAAATATGAGTGTTTGCTGCTCTGTTCTTTCTAGAAATTCTTATAATTAAACTATCTCAGCAAATGGAGCATTATACAAATTACTTTTGAAATGGAAAATTTGATGCCAACATGAAGAAGTCTCTTAAAAAATCATCGAAAGTAACATAAAAAGGATTATGATTTAAAAAAATATTTTAGTAAGAAACTCTGCACTGACCTATATAATTTGTAGGAAAAGTACAAAATAACCAACCTCAGAACTCCTGGATTCTGTCAGATATGTAACATCGATTAGAAGAATAGTTACAATCGTTATTTATTAATTTATTTATATAAAAATCATATATACGGATATATAATGTATTTATACAATTTTAATGTGGATTTAGAACTTATGTTATTTTTATAAATGCTATACGTGTTATACACACACACACATCTATTTACATACAAAAATGTATGCTAACAACAATACATATACATGTACTTCTAACTTGAAATCTATATGAAGGGTGGAAACCACTATCCTGAACTTAGAGAAGTGATATCAGGGAGATATTATAGTATCTGATTTTATTTTTTTTTAATGGTCTGCAGTGAGGATATAGTCTGATATTCAAAAAGAGACAGTAAATCATCAGAAAGGAGAACTTGACTGCTGCAAAAGAGCCTCCGCTCTAAAACCAAATATGTGTTAGAAGTCAGGCTATGTAACATTTTGTGTTTTTTCTTTTAAATAGAAGCATCCTAGCGTTGCTTTTTTAAAAAAGAAGTCTTATTGGTGACCCCATTTACCTAAATTAAGCACCGCTTTCATTTTGTGAAACTCTTAAAACAGGAGATTTACAAGGACAAGATAAGAGGACTGGCAGATGTTCTTTGATTCATTCATTTGAAGGGAAGGGCATTTGGAAATGGCACTGGCACAGAATGACATTTGGAATAATGGCCTGTGATTCTGTTGGCACTTTTAGTGTTAAGCAAGTGATCTGCAAGGTAAAGTGGATTCACAGTTAGAGTCAGCACCAGTGCACAGGTCGCCCATAAAAATAGAAGATTCCATTATTCTTCAGGCTCCCCAGAGGGAGCAAGGTCTCCAGCATCATTACCAGGACTAAATCTGACTTTTCTACCTCCCCTAATTTCCTCCTAGTAATTATAGGTCAAGCACTCTTTTGTAAATTATAAAACCTTTGTTCTTATCAAAAATGAATAGCTGAGGAAAAAAAAAAAATTATAAAGAGAGTCCTAGGAAAAAAATTTCAATTAGAAAACCAAGCTAATTTGGTATGACCAAAGACTGTCAAGCATACTGACAGTGCTCTATTATGCAGTCATTTGGGCTCTTTCAAATTAGTTATGTTAATGTCCTGTGAGTGAATGTAACACTTGGATGGGACAAGATTTCTGCAATTAATTTCTGCAGTCAGTGGAGAGACAAGCAAATTTATTTTCCCCCTCTCTGGGAATTGGTAGTGGAGGGTATGAGGTAGAGAAAGTGCATTTAGGAACAGAGTACAAGCTAAACACAAGCCCTAAATAAAGCAGAAACAATGGGAGCCAATGCCTCCTCATTCATTCAATTGACAATGTTTTGCAGCTTAAACCTGTTTTATTAATTATGTTTGACATTTCCTTAATTAGTTTCATTTACACCAAATCAATCCCTACTGCTGTATGGCATCATTTATCATTTTGAAAAATTTGCATACTGAGTGCTGACTTTTTCTACTTAATTATACATTAAAAGTGTCAAGCGTGCTTGCTGCCTGGCATTATCTGCGCCAGAAAGGTTTGTGGCTGGACTGTGATGGTATTAATCATTAAGAGCCCCCAAGTGCTGCTGGGTAATATCTGGGGAGTAGAGTGGCTCTCATTTTAACACTAGAGAGCAGAAGTGTTTCTGTAAAATGACCCAAAGCAAAAACAAAATAAATGACCTAAAACATCCGGTCTACTGCAATGCTTCACTCTTTCAGTGGAATTATACTCTGGGAAAATAATAATAATAAATATTTACTGTTAACTATTAGCCTCCTGCATGCTGAAGGTGCACAGGCAGTTCTTCAGGATAGCCCATCTTTGTCTGAATGGGAAATGTGACTTTTCAGTTAAATGTGTGTTAATGACTGAATACAGACCAACCAAAGGATGAGCACATTGGTTTTTTTCTCATTTTTACTGTTTGGGGTTTTGGTTTGTTTGGATTTTGTCAGCTTAGGGTTTTGTTATGGGTGTTGTGGGTTGTTTTTGTTTTGTTGGGGAGAGAGTTTGGTTTGTTTTTATGTTTGTTTGGTTTTTGCCCTTTATTATAAAGGATTTAGGATGAAATGCAACCAGGACTAAACAACTGCTTTCATACAACCCATAATTTTTTTAAGATGTAGTCAGCCGTTTTCCAAATAGCAGGTTATGCCACACTCCCTAGGCTTTTAGGAAAGAACGTGGCTCCAGCCACAGGTCATTCCCAAACAGAAGTAGGATGGTGTGCATGCAGCACAGTGTTCCCATTTTATTTTTAAGTACCTATAATACAGTGCAGGTATTTCAGCAGCAAATTAGCTGTGAGTCTGACAACTCACAGGTGCACTTCCACATTCTGAGCAGCAGCTGCTTTCAAACAGCTTTAACTACTTATCAGCAGTAGCTTTCAGAATTGTTCTTTCTCTCCCAACAGTTGTGCTCATCATTTAACTCCTTCTGAGACCCTGTGAAGACCCACAGCCGGTCTGACCACTGATTTCAGGAAAAATGGAATCCATTACATTTATCACATATTCACTTTTTTTCCATATGTCTAGCTAGGACCTGGGCCAGAATTACCGTTTTTGGCTAACCCAACATTATCAACAGCCAGTTTAGTTTCTGCTTTTGACAACCAGTTGAAAGAGCTGTTTTCATGCCTCATCAAAACAAATGCAAAAACCTCAGAGTTGGGGTAACTGTTAATAAATACTTCTAAAGCCATGTTACATTTCTCAATTTACCAAATTCTTAGCTGTGTTAGAGTTTTTTAGTGGTATTACATAAAACAGCATGTTTTGCAAAATTACCCAAAGCACATTTTGGGAGCCAGACCCACCTGCCTGTTCTTCCTAAATCTGTATCAACTCCAGCTGCAACTGCAGTTAGTGAGCTGCTAAATATTTTCGTATGTATTATTTTGTGAACACTTTTTGATCTGCCTTGATGACTGCTCTTGAGTCCAGCAGCTCTTCTGAGTTGCAAAGTAAAGCAAAATTGCTAAAGATAGAAGGAGCTAGCATGCACAAATATGCAATTTTCAGTGGGAAAGCTTAGAAATGTATGAACATACCTTCTGTCAGGTGACAAACACAGGTTCAAACTGAATTCCATTGCACGTGGGGCTGTGGAAGGACGATGAAGTCTGTGACTGTGTGTGGTCTACTTGTAAGGTTTGGTGATGGTTTCACTGGCATTTTGCAGGGCAAAATAAGAATCAATCTGCCATGTGAAAGTAATATGGTGTCCATCACTGCTGTGCTCTGCACACCATGGTTTCTAAAGGCACAGTTATGGACATACTTAGTGGTGCTCGCAGTCATGGAAGTGTGCAGCAATTGCATTTGCCAGAGGTCTCTGCAGGTTATCTGGTCTAATCTGCTGTTCAAATGAGGGCCAACCCCAAAAACACATGGGGCTCGTTGCTCTGGAGCACCTCAAAAAATAGGGACCAGAGTGCAACTTGGAGTTTGGCTTCTCAGGGTGAGCAGTCAGCGCTTGAGGAAGACCAGAGTCATATTTACTTCATGTAATTCTAATTTGTTTGAGAGCAAATAAAATGGCTAAGCATGTGCCTACCCCTATTACACAGTTCAGAAACTGCCTAAAAGCTGGCCAAAAGCCTATGACACATCTAACATTCTGAAGGTGTGATTGTTAATCTTTCACATCTAAGCTGTGATTACAGCTGTGATAGATGCCTCCACCATGAGCCATGCCATCATCAGTGAACAGTATGTGACTCCTGTGGCCACATCCCAGGGACCAGTGCTGGCCATTCCCACATGCTTCCTGAAGGGTGTGTGGGGATGCTGCAAAGGCAGAGGCAGGCCTCCTTCTACCAATATTAGCAGTGAAGCTTTCTGCACTTGAGCTTATTTATTTAGTCAATGGATTACAACAGAGTGGACATAGAAGTGCACTGATGTGCTGGAACAGGGGATGACCTGTGGGATTTGATATGACAGGGACTAGACTTTAACAGCAACACAGGTGGTCATCTGATATTCCACTTACAACTATGTGTATTTTGACATATACAATATCTTTTTCTGTAAGAGACCAGAAGGGGTTAAAAAAGAGTCTGTTTTCTGTGCTGTACACCAACCATGCCTGCATTCATGTCAGAACCAAAACTACTGTGTTTAATATTCAAGTTCATTTTCAAATTCTTGCCCATTAACATAATATATGTTATTTTGCAAGCCTGGTCAGAGAAATCTGTAACTAAATAATTTTCAAGTTTCCTTCATATCCAATGCATTATATGCAGTGTGAAATTATTTCCCCACTCTGTCCTTTATAGAAGAGCTGAAGAGCAATACACATTATACAAGATATTGTTGTAAAATGTACTACAGATTTCAAAAGTTACTATATGTGTATGCACAATCATAATAACTAAACCTAAATGACCATTTAATTGTTATTTTAAGTTGTACATAATATACCATTACAAAACCTGCAAGACAAGAAATGTATAAATACAATTATTTTTATAAAAAACTTCTCTTATGGTACTGCAGTATAATGCTTCTTAGTCCAAATCCTCTTGTGAGCATATCCACTGTATGTCAAAATAGTGAGACGCATAAACATAAAAAAAGATAAGAATTTAGGCTATGCCTAATTCATAAGTAGTTTTTGTTTACACAAAAATTTCTAATAAAAAATTAATGAGAAAATCAAAGATGGTGAATCTGAGAAACCCGTGCAACAAAACTGGGAGTCACCCAATCATGTGAGTGGTGGATTTGAAACTCTAAACTCAGATGGGCTTATCAAAGAGTTCACCAGGTTCAAAGAACCTTTTTCAGCATAACCAACCACTGCTGCGAGCACACCAGCTTGTGTGTGGAAACTAAGCAAAAAAAAAAGTCTCCTATTTTTACTGAATTAACTTTGAGATCTCAAGAGATTCTAAACTAAAAATGCAAGGCAGATAATTGGCAAGGCTATGGTATGGAGCACACAAAAATAAATCTGTCTCATACTCTGAATATGTCTCTAGACTTCCAAGTTGTACCTGTTTATAATAATACTGGTTTTGAACCAATGTTCAGAGATAGGAAACAGGATTCTGCATACAAAAAATTTCAGATTCCACTACTGAAAATACTGTAATAAAGGATTTTTACTAAAGTCAATAAGAATTTGCACTCACATCTACAGAATGTCACATATTAAATGAATATTTAATTTTCAAAAATAGTGTATTTGTTTCAGTCAATAAGACTTTGTTTGGTTTTTTTTCCAATGAGATTCAAATGAACTCAAGATTCCATAGTGAGCTTATAATAAGTACGTTGCAGGTTTTTGTGTTTTTGGGTTTTTTTATGACACTGGCATAGGGGTAACCACAGCAAATTGATGTTCTGTATGTTACTTCAGATATGAACATTGTTGAGATGCAATGTATAGTCAAATGTAATGAAATTCTATTTGAAATAATATGCACATGCAGTGATTTTCAAACTAAAATATAGTTCCAGATCCCGATCCTGCTGCATACTTAAACTCTGATTTAATTTTAAGAACTTCAGTAATTCCACTATACTGTTATGCAAGTCTTTTAATGTAAAAATATGGAGTACCTTTTACTTCAGTAGAGCTACTCACAATGGTAAGCTTCCACAAGATCAGTCTCTAAAATTCTTTAAATACATTAAACCATTTGTCCCCTTTGAGCATTAAATCTCTTGTCAGTTGAGCATTTTTAATGAATATACTTTTGAATTTTGTCATCATTTGAATGACTCAATTAACAGAAAGTCACCTCCCCCACTTTTACATACCAGTAAATTCCTAAGATGTCCAGAGAAGTATTCTTCCTAGATCTTTCTAAAAATTCCTCAAGACTAGAATAAGCACAATTTTGAGATAAACTAATTTTCTTCAGAAATACAGAAAAAAGTGCACTTCCTATTTTTCCACAATAATAAGTGTTAGTTCTGATTTTTCTTGAAGTAATTTTTACTCATTAACTTATTCTTAAAAAGCTTATTTCTAAAATATAAGAATTAAAGTTAAGATGTATGTCAGTTGGTCATGTAATATTTTGTATTTTCTTTTTGGGCAACTTTTACCTCTAAAAAGTTACACCCTCTAAAATAAAAATCAATTTATAAATATTGTGAAAAGTATTTCACAAGCCTGTCTCCCAGTTCTCCTCTTGCATCAGTCCTACAATATTTCAGTAACTCAGTTATTACAAATTTTTCATAAAAATTTAAGTAACAACACAAGCTGATCCTTTTCAATATCTATGTGAAATGCTTCATATCTATGTTTTGTTGTGTTTGTTGTTTTTTTTTTCTTTTAGTGGATTTATTGTTGTACAACTTTATTCAAAAGTTAATTATTTCATTAATTCCTCCTGTTTTGATCCCTAGTAGTATTCATCCATTTCCCAAGCATAAGTGCTACAGGCATTTCTCAACTAATTCAATCAAACTATAAATGGAGCCAGCTTCTCAGAGTCTTGATATCACCTCTACAGTTCACAGAATCATAGAAGGGTCTGAGTTAGAACAGACCATAGAGACTTTTTAGTTTCAATCCCTTGCTATGGGCAGAGACACCTCCTACTAGACCAGGTTATACCATCGGCATCATAACTTTGCATTTTAATAGCAAAACTTCATTTATTTCTACTTGCCTTATATGCTGTCCACCTACATAATGAGAAACTCACATATACCCTATATAGGAGGATATTCGTAGTAGTAGTAGTAGTAGTAGTAGTAGTAGTAGTAGTAGTAGTAGTAGTAGTAGTAGTAGTAGTAGTAGTAGTAGTAGTAGTATTATTGAGATGCCAGTTGAGATAAAGTGAGGAATTCTGAAAAACAAGAGCAGGCACCTGCCTTTTTTCCAGGACTCTTGATCCTTTTCAAGTGCTCCTCTATAGTCCAGGGCTAAGTACCTTGGAGAAGCTGAATGTCCTCCATGACTCCAGGCAATGCTCTCAACAGTGGGATGTCATGAGAGAGAGAGATACTCACAGTGCGTCGTCAGGCAATTCAGAAGGCATCTTTGCTTAAGACTGTCAGGGGAATGACATCCTATGCACCATGAGGAGCAAAGATGTAAGCTAGAGGATGTCTCTAAGCACCAAGATGAAGGTTCATATCTTTCAGATATTACAAAATAAAATATAATGTGGTCCTAAGATTAAAATAAAAAAAAATATGAGGGACAGACATGTCACAATACAATATTTCTTCAGAGGGTTAAGAATACTGCATTCTCAGGTCTGCGGGGGACAGAGAGTAGTGCTTTCTAAAAGTATATAATGACATCTGTGTCTCAAGAGGGAGAACTGACCAGTGTCTGGGTCATTTGCTCTGCTCTAGGAGAATGAGCCTTTATCTGACTTTCATAGAACAATCATTCACCTGCCCCTTCCACACACCCCCCTAAAAAAAAAGGAGTAATACAAAATGCAGAAAGACAACCATTTTACCAAAGTTGTTTTTTTTTGCCTAACTCCTTGGTTTAAAATAATAAATAAAGATAATACATGGAGTATAAATAATCTATTGAATAAGGTTTTTCTCTACTGGAGATAGGGGAGAAACGAAGGTAATTTTAAGTAGTGCTTAAGAAATAAGAATTCACAGAAATATAAGAGCAAAATCCTGTTTGCTTTGCTGAAGTGAGTGCTCCCACTGACAATGGAACTACTTATGGATGATATTCTTTTTTTTTACTCTGCAAGGAAAAAACTCAGTCTAAGTAACAAATGCACTCCTCTTTAGTCTTCAACATGAGAGTTATTGAGCCTCCATGCAAGGGCAAAATTCAGTCTACATGAAAGGGGACTAGAAGCTGATGCTGGATCTCTGGACTCACAAAGCCTTTCACAACATTTTTGAGTATCAAGATCCATGAAGAAAGGGAACAAAACTGAAAGCATGCAAAGTAAAACAAAACAAACTAAACCGAACCAGAACAAATAATAATAATAAACCCGACCAAACAAAAAAAAAACCCACAAACTTCAAACGTGTTCTCTTCACCTTTAACGGGGCACTTAAAGTATTTGGTGTAATTTACTAACATTAATCAAATTCTGTTAGACCAGTAATGTTGTTTTGAAGTAGGTGAAATCTTCCTTAAATAAAATTAAAAATCACTTATAATTTGATGTTTTAATGAAGCAAGATTGTACTTTATTAGACTGTAAGATTACTGCCCCATTTTTAAACTGGATATACAGAAAAAGGCTATTAAATCTGTATTTAGGCAAGCAGGCTGGTTTTTAAGGTGCTCTCATTTTCAGTCCAGCAGGAAGCTCAACCAGGAATGGGTAATTACCTGGCCTAATGACTTCAAAGATATTTTGCTTTTGTGGAAAACTTTGGGCATTTTTCTGCCTGCATGTCATAGGTATTAACTCAACATTCTTTCACACTCTCAGAGTATACCAATATTTCACCCTTGACAAAGAACTATGGGAAACATAAAAAAACATATTTTAAAAATTGGAAAAAATGTCACCAAGTTGTTTCCCAGTACTGTGGTGTGGCCTCCTTGGATGAATTTAAAGAATATAATCCATTGCTCAGAAACTGAATTATGTTAGAAGCATTATGCAGGAAAGAAGAAACACCTTTTGTAGCTTTCATCCATGATGATCTTAAAACCTAATCCCCACCAGAAACATTATTTAGGGGCACTCCATTTTTGTTGAACATCTGTCTTTATAATCCCACATTTCAAGATTTTCAAGTCTTTCAAAGAGAATGTTAAAGAATGAAAACAGTTTCCCACAACAAAACTGCCCAATCCACAACCTCCTCCACCCTTTGACAAATTCAAGAACATTTTTCGCTTTTCCTTGTGATTTCTGCTTGAGGCCACTTTGGTCAGAAGAAATTTTATTCTTCAGGAATGTCACATCAAATCAGTCTCCATCCAGCCACTGAAAGACATTTTGATACTTTATTAGGATGCTCCTTTTACTTGAACTCTTTAGAAGGTATTTGTTTCTTCCTTACTACCATTATAATCTTTGAATGTAATTAGGCTATATATAATCTCCTGAGGACACTAATCCAAAATAATGTGTATTAATACAAATATACAGATCCTTACACATGTGGCATCTATTCCAAATTTCTTTACATTCAATGCATACTTGTTGGTTTGTCAGTACTGAACCTCTGTTAATTTTTAAGTATGGGAGAAAGTACAAAAAAATTCCCAATGACTTAAACAAAAAACATTCCAGTAGTAATGAAGGTGTAAAATGTCAATTTTTAAATTTTTTTTATTATGATTTTTAAAATTATTTCTTTTTTTGATATTTACATGTGAGAATTAATTTATACAGCTATGACTCATTTTGGAGATCTTACATTGAGTATTTTTGCTTGACATTTAGACACAGCTAAGTAAATAAATATACACCCATATGATAAGTGCAGAATATATAACTGTATGTTTTATAATTTAATAAGTTGCACTTTACCAGTGCACCAGAAAGAAGTGTCCAATTATTGTAGGTATGCTCATACCAGCTGTACATAGGTAGTCAATAGCAGTGAGGAGGGATTTCAGAATGGATCAGCCATACAGGAAGACATCTGAGGCTTGCAGTACTCATACATCCTATGGTAAAGTGTGTGTTGCCACATTTTCCCCTACTACTAATTCATATATTAAGTATATTCACAGAGAATGGTGGTGTCTACTGGCAGTGCAATCCTGTTTTTATTTGACTTTATGGCTACACATGAGGAAACAATAGAGAGAGCAGAAGCAGTTGATAGGATTATTATGGAGGACTCCTGTAGCAGTCCTTTTCTATATTTTCTAGATTCTGTTAAAAATAACAATAAATTATTATTGGAAGAAATATGCTATGCATTCTTTATAATAAAATATTGAACTTAATTTATTTCATTTTGGATTTCATTACACTTCCCGAATTATATTCACATTCTTCAAAGATGTGCTAAGCCTTGCTGGCAGCCACAGCCGACCTTAGACAAAGAGACATGGTTTCATTTCATTCATTTGTGACAGATTTTCGTGTAGTATCAGGATTTCATATGCTTCAGCATTTTCAGCTCCATTCATTCAGAGACACTTTGCAAACTCAGGTTCCAAAGAGAAATCAGGGACTGCAAGTGCACTTTAACTGAGGCCAAAAAATGATGTTCTCAGAAACCCCTGTTAACCAAACCTGCTGTGTTTCAGAGCGCTCTGGAATTAACACAGCCCATGTTCAGGCAGCCTTTCCAAATGTCTTCTCCAGATAATTCAGCTAAACTGTCATATTTTTTTAAAGTATTTCAGAGTTGGTACAGAATGAGATCATTGTTAGAAGCCTCTCTAATATACATGTGCATTCATATGCATTTTTCCCCAAGGTGATTCACACAGCTGGCTGTGGAATAAATTTAGTAGACTCTTACACATAGGGCTGTCTTTCTGTCATAATCTTTCTTTTCATAGGACAATTTGTGGGACTCCGTGATATGCAGCTAGCAGTGCCTGTACTCAAATGAAGTGATACTGAATTTCTATTATGCATGTGCCTTGGAAGCCTAGCAGCTCACCATAAAGATTTTATTCACACAGCAGATTTGTTGTTACTTAGATAGTTTCAGACAATTTTAGATTTGAATGGACGTGGCAGGATCTGACAGCATAAAAAGAAATACTAAGAGAGAGAAGCATGTACAACGAAATGATATATGATGCAACGTAGAGAGCAACAAAGAAAGCAGGATGTCAAAGTACTCTTGTAAACAACTATCTTTCAAGGAACTCAAGTTTCTTTTTCATAACATTTTATAAATATTCAGTATGCATTACATAAGGAATAGATGCATAGACAGATGTGCACGCACACACACTTGTACCTAGACGTTGCACTGGTCAAAATTCTTCCTTGTCTTCTAATCTTCTTGGGATCATTTTTAAAAAATTGTGTCTAAGCTGCACACACAGAATATGCAAAACCAACCAAAAATACAGGCACAATTTACACTTGTCCCAGGTTTTCCTTGTGCATTTGCACCTGTGACTGGATGTAAAGTTTTGTACACATATTGCAGGAGGAAGTAGCATACTATTTTTAATGCAGATATCGATTCTATTTCTCATTACTTCTAATTTTTCATTTTAAAGAATGAAGGAGAGAAATGTTTATGTTTAAATATATATATTATATATATTATATATATATATATGTTTGAAGCTGAAACCCTGCTTATTGGTACAAATGTTGAAAGAGAGAATAAAGGATGTAAAAGAAACCTTCTCCTATGTCACAAGAAGGAACATAACAGCAGTGGCTGCAAAATCTGTGTATATGAGAAGCAAAAAAAGATTATTTGTTTAGGGGACTTAGTTGTGCTACTTATGTCCGTGGATGGAAGCAGCAGTGTCAAGATTTCCCCATACAGTCAATGTTTCATTCTGGATGCAAGAGGAAAAAAGAATAGGATCTAATATATCTGGCTCAATCAAACCACAGTTTTATTAATTCAAATCATCTGGGAACAATCTATCAGCAACTATTGCCTAATTTTTTTCTGTATTCATCTTCATGTAATGTTTTGCCTCGGGTTCCACACCTCTACGTAACTGCAAAGCTCACGTCATCCCTCCTGTGGGGATTAAGCAGTGAAGGAAAATGTCTTGTCTTCTCATTTGCACTAGGCAGCAGGACCTCCAGCTCCTTCTCCTAACCTCGTTTGGTGACATCTTTTCTAAACGCTTTTCAACTCTGATTTCATACGAGATTGACACTTCTATGCATTAAATGCACTAGCTATTAATGCAAATCAGTAATTAGCTTATTTATACCTTCATACTCACCCCCCTTTCTGCTAGAATAAGAGGCCAACAAGACAACCTCACAAGAGGAGATGTTCCATTTTTCCTCTCAGGAGAGCAGAAAGGGGATCATTGTATGCAACATTATGCAGATATGGTCTAGATCAAACATTAGAGATTTATGTGAGAAAAAAAAAAATTATACTAAGGAAGTAAATCTTTCTGAGAAATTAGATCTGTGGAAAAAAGACAAAAAGAAAATTAGAAGGAAATGAAATAAAAAGAAAAGGTAAACAGAAAGAGGGGGAAAACATTTTTTTTTTTTTTCTCCAGAGCCCTGCAGGAAGATTTCCATAGACTCCATAAACTCATATCTCTGTGTAAGGGAAGACAGCATCACTAGCAACTGAATCATTTCCTACACTTTCTTGTAAATCTGAAGAGGAGCGCTGTTCCCAGCAGATCTTCCTCCCAATTTTTTTAGAGCATATGTGAGATTAGCATACAGAAAAATCAGTACACATAGATTGGAGTTTGTTTATAAATCATAGAATCATAGAATCCTAGGGGTTGGAAGGGACCTTGAAAGATCATCTAGTCCAATCCCCCCTGCCAGAGCAGGGGCACCCAGAGTACATCACACAGGAACATGTCCAGGTGGGTTTTGAATGTCTCCAGTGAAGGAGACTCCACAGCCTCTCTGGGCAGCCTGTTCCAGGGCTCTGTCACTCTCACAGTAAAAAAAAAAAATCAGATATTACCCCTTGTCCTATCACTGGTCATCCCTGAGAAAAGATAGTCTTATGACACAGTTACCTGCAATATAATAGAAATTATTATTTTAAGAATAGGATAATAAAAATTAATACTAAAAAATACCTTTCTTACACTTTTTCCTCTGCTTGGATAAGATTTGATGGCTTGGATGAAAAGAAACACAGTGAAGAAATACTCTGATATAACTATTTGCTAGCTTACACTTAGAAATGTGTCATGTGTTTCATGGAAATAAGGGCAAGGCTGCAGTTTTAACTATGCATCTGGGACATTACTTTAAAATAATGTTATTAGCCTTTATTTTTGTAAGTCACAAACATGATTGTGAGTGCATTTTTTGAATGAGTAACCTCAAATATATATTTTATAGGGCACATGGTAGAATGTTCAACTACCTCTACAAAAACTTTGTGAGTGCAGAGTGTAGCCCTTTAGTAAGGGTTGCAGAGATATTTATACCTATGAAACCTGCATTATTCCCAACTTGCTTAGAATCATAGAATCATAGAACCATTCAGGTTGGAAAAGCCCCTTGGGATCACCCAGTCCAACCATCACTTCTCCCCTAAACCACATCTACCAACACCACATCCAAATAACCCTCATACACATCCAGGAATGCTGACTTAATCACCTCCCTGGGCAGCCTGTTCCAGTATCAGACCACTCTTTCTGTGAAGTATTTATTCCTAATGTCTAGTCTAAACCTTCCCTGTTGCAGCTTGAAGCCCTTCCCTCTTGTTCTCTCACTAACTACCTGTGAAGGAAGATTTCCATAGACTCCATAAACTCATATCTCTGTGTAAGGGAAGACAGCATCACTAGCAACTGAATCATTTCCTACACTTTCTTGTAAATCTGAAGAGGAGCGCTGTTCCCAGCAGATCTTCCTCCCAATTTTTTTAGAGCATATGTGAGATTAGCATACAGAAAAATCAGTACACATAGATTGGAGTTTGTTTATAAATCATAGAATCATAGAATCCTAGGGGTTGGAAGGGACCTTGAAAGATCATCTAGTCCAATCCCCCCTGCCAGAGCAGGGGCACCCAGAGTACATCACACAGGAACATGTCCAGGTGGGTTTTGAATGTCTCCAGTGAAGGAGACTCCACAGCCTCTCTGGGCAGCCTGTTCCAGGGCTCTGTCACTCTCACAGTAAAAAAAAAAAATCAGATATTACCCCTTGTCCTATCACTGGTCATCCCTGAGAAAAGATAGTCTTATGACACAGTTACCTGCAATATAATAGAAATTATTATTTTAAGAATAGGATAATAGAAGTTAATACTAAAAAATACCTTTCTTACACTTTTTCCTCTGCTTGGATAAGATTTGATGGCTTGGATGAAAAGAAACACAGTGAAGAAATACTCTGATATAACTATTTGCTAGCTTACACTTAGAAATGTGTCATGTGTTTCATGGAAATAAGGGCAAGGCTGCAGTTTTAACTATGCATCTGGGACATTACTTTAAAATAATGTTATTAGCCTTTATTTTTGTAAGTCACAAACATGATTGTGAGTGCATTTTTTGAATGAGTAACCTCAAATATATATTTTATAGGGCACATGGTAGAATGTTCAACTACCTCTACAAAAACTTTGTGAGTGCAGAGTGTAGCCCTTTAGTAAGGGTTGCAGAGATATTTATACCTATGAAACCTGCATTATTCCCAACTTGCTTAGAATCATAGAATCATAGAACCATTCAGGTTGGAAAAGCCCCTTGGGATCACCCAGTCCAACCATCACTTCTCCCCTAAACCACATCTACCAACACCACATCCAAATAACCCTCATACACATCCAGGAATGCTGACTTAATCACCTCCCTGGGCAGCCTGTTCCAGTATCAGACCACTCTTTCTGTGAAGTATTTATTCCTAATGTCTAGTCTAAACCTTCCCTGTTGCAGCTTGAAGCCCTTCCCTCTTGTTCTCTCACTAACTACCTGTGAGAAGAGTCCAGGACCAGCCTCTCTACAATGACCTTTCAGGTAGCTGCAGAGACTGATGAAGTCTCCCCTCCGCCTCCTCTTCCTCAAACTAAACATTCCCAGCTCCTTCAAGCATTCTTCATCAGATTTATTCTCTAGGCCCTTCACCAGTTTCGTTGCCCTCCTCTGTCCTTGCTCCAGCACCTTGATATTTCTCCTGAATTGGGGTATCCAAAACTGGACACAACACTCCAGGTGTGGCCTCACCAGGGCTGAGCACAGGGGGAATGAGTTTCCTCTCTCCAGATTTACAACCTCTCTCTCAAATGAGCAAAAACATTCTTTGATATTTCATTGTCTGCAAAATGTACTGACTTGATAGCAAGGGTACTCCTGCACTGAAGAAATCTCGGAAATACTTTGACAGTAGGTAATCAAAATCATCCTACAATTGTTTTATCCTGATTATTAAAGGGAATCCAACCTCCAAAGTCAGGCCTTCAAGCCCTTGCCCTTCTAGTTGTGCATCTGAGAAGAAATTATGGTAATCTTAAAATCCTATTGATGCTGAAAGGCATTTCTTCAACTGCAAAAATTAAGAGTGAGATGCAGAGGATGTTTTTCTATTTAGAGGAACCCCTGCTTATATGAATAGGCTTCATGTGGTGACTCTTTTGAAGCTGAGGACTTCAAAGCAGATCACTGACTTCCAGTGGGATAATCACTTAATGCAAGAGTGGGTAGATGGAATTATCACCATGCAGTCAAGCTAGATTTATCCCTTTTCCTCTCCTTTAAAAAAAAATTTAAAAAAATAAAAAATAAGAGGAAAAAAAAAAAAAGGAAAAAGTGAAGCTTTGACTTCTCTGTCCCCACACTTTGAAAGTGATGATGGTGTGTTGTTAAAGTGTACTGATCTCACATTAGACATCAGTTGAAAAGTAAAGGGGGTGGGAAAAATCAGCAATATACAAGAAATGTGAATAGCTTCCATGACTTTATAAAGACAATATATTTTTATTTTAATTACAAAAATCTTTAGATTGTATTAAAATCAGATCAGTGCACTGATATATTTTTTTTTTTAGTTACCAAATAAAATACACTTTGGTAAAGTCATTTACAGATACTAATGCATGCAGATGGAACAATGACCAAGAGAGAACACTGCTGGGTAAGTAGCAAGCTTCCTTGGTTGTTAGAAAGTTAAAGCAATTCATTAGGAAGTCTAATTTTCTACATTTTCATGCAGTATTTAGCACAGTGTCTAATAGTTTCTAGCCCTGCTGACTTGTTTTTTAACTAGCAACACCTTTGTTTGTCAGGTCTTATGGGAAAAGTACACGAGTTAAGTGGACAGATTTAGGACCCTTTGTATTATGAAAGTGAAGTTACTAAGATAAGAGAGAATCAGGCTGTTGCCAATCTGCTATTGAGTAGCATCTCTTTATCTGCTTAGTAGTATTTCTAATAATGGAAAAAGAAAATACCAGCAATTTTTGTTGTTGTTGTTGTTTATTTTTCCTGTTAATTGTGTTTGTGTTGCTTTTTTTTTAAAATGAAGGAAAAATGAAAGCCTGCTGATCTGGCCTTACCTCACTGTAAGATCTCATTTACTACATTCAGCTGAACTTAACCAAGCATCTGATGTTGATGTTACATGTCTAATTATTAAAATTGTGGTGTAAGTTTGACAAACCTTGGTTGAGATGCAACAAGCACCAAAAAAAGTACGTGTGCATGTGTGTGTGTGGCTGGACTGAGAATAGGACTCTAATGCAGATGTCACGGATGCACACACATAAACACAATTTCCTACAGGCTAAGCATGTCAAGGGAAAGATTTACAAGAAAACAAAACAAAACAAAACAAAACAAAACAGAATTTATCAATTAAGTGTGTATATTACAAGTCCACAAACTGCACAAGTAAAATTCTACAACTCAAGGGGTGGCTCACAAAGCTCACACGTATGTGAAATGAAAAGTGTATGCACAGAAATGTAAACTTCTTTTTCAGGTTGGTGGTAATAAAGGATCAGTCACTCAGTTTGTTTTCAGATAGATGTACATCATATTTGCCATCTTCTGTACACATCTAATTCTAATAAAGTGTGACATTACACACCCAAAACTCGGAGTTAATACAGGCTCAGTATTTCAGAAAAGTGGCCAAATTCAAGATGCTCTTATAGAGATTTAAGGGACACAACATTTTGGAAAATTTGATCCTAAGAGCTCAGAACTGACAGAAATTCTTTCTTTATTGTCATGCATGCTGAGAAAAAGGAACTTGGATATATTAATAATTAATTAATTATTAGTTAATAGATTATTATTCAACACACTCTTTTCAGATTTGTCATATATCTCTATAACATTTCAGAAGGCTTTTAGAACATTATTCCATTAATTATTTCACCCTACCTACAAATTCGCATTCTCAAACTGTAGTGGCCATGTTATTTCATACCACATATGGCATAATATGTTGCAAAGTACATTTATTACCCTCTTTTCATGCTGCCTTTTTCCACCAAAACAAGCTTGCAACCCCTTTCTCTGGTGGCTGTGTCCCAGATGCAGGAAATTCCTTTTCCCCTAACTGTTCCCTATATACTCTTTTCAGATAAAAGCATTTGCACTTCTATGACAAAGCCTAGGAACCATCCTTGACCTTGACAGTAGCTATATGTCAAGTAGTATAGGCTTGTGATCACAGAATTTAAAATTAAAAACAACTGATACTTTGCCCTACTAAGGACAACAGGGTTGGGTTTTCTTTTGTTTTCTTTTCTTTTTCTGTGTTTATCAAGATAGCCCCTGTTGCATTTAGCATCCTATACATTATAGAGGAACAACAAAAAGTGTCTTCTCTAAGAGGTATTGTGAGTAAAAATAATTGCAATGCAGAAAATACTGGAGAATACATATAGTAGTATCATTCATTGCTAATGAGTTAAAAGGATATCACAGTGCATTTATAAATCACTACACAGTGTTGCACAGTTTATTTAAATTCACTGTGCCTCATTATAATTGAGCTATGCACCTTTAGGTCTGAGTTGATTAGGAATGCTATAGCTCAGAATAGCTTTTAATTCAGCGAAACATAGTCTGACCTTTACCATAATCCTGTGTGAAGCACACTATAGTTTAGACATTAATAATGATACTTCCTCTTTTTTGTACTGGTAAGATGCTACTTAAAAAAAATTGTATTATTAGTTAACAGTCTCGGAACAATTTATCAAAACCAAATTATCCTTCTGTGTATAACTGCAGTACTTAATTCCAAGTTCCTCATCTCTCATAACTATTACCTACTCTTTAAAAATGCTAAAAACTAAAACATAATAGTGTCATGTCGGAGTAATAAGTCAAATACATACACTTACTGCCTCCCCATAGACTCACACTGTACTCAGCTTGGGGATCTGAGCAACATGATATACCTTACACAGGATAAGGCATCTCTTTTGTGTGACCTTTGTCTTCATATTTAAGTGTAACATTTCCTTAAACCACTTTCTGGTAACAGAGCAGTTTCCACTAATGGCACTATGCTGCTCTTCCATCATCATTGCTCAGTTTCAGACTAAAATTCCAGGGATGACCGTAAAAAGCCATGTGCAGCCTGCAGTTGGCAATCGGTCCCACAGGAGGTGAAGGGACAGGTCAGTCTGAGAGAATTTGAATCTCACCCAGCAGTCATGCCTCACCATCCTCAACCTTGGAGATGAGACTTCTTGGTCACCCAACACACCTCAAAGTGTGTTTGCTGGCCACAGCTGCTCTTTGGGCTGTATTTGGATGATTTGCAGTTTCCAACCTCCGAAAGTCTTGGTTGGGGCTCACATGAATTGTCTTCTCAAGGCAGGTCTTTTGTTCCCAGTATTGTCTCTGTTCTATTTTTAATGGCTGTCATTGCATCCATCACATTCCTCTTACAGTTCCATAAGATTCATAAAGACAATTGTGGAAAAAGGTGTGGTTTTGCATGTGTTTCTGATCATGATGTCAATGAGACTACTCTCTAAGCAAGTGTGAAATTCAGAATAAAAGGCATAAATGAATTTGTTTTAATGTACCTAAATAAGAATGATTAGGGTTATATGTCATCAGTGCAGTTCAGCTTACCTACAAAAGAAGACAGTGAATACCTTTTTTTTTTTTTTTCCACATTTTCTGTAAGGGGAAATCCACATCAAACGGATGTTAGCTAACATGTTAAGTAACCTAATCCTGTCCTTTAGCTGTAGCTGAGGGTTAATGTCCCAGTTTAGCAGGCTGAGATCAACACAACTGGGTCAGTTTCAATTCCCCGAGCTGAGCTGTGGGAAACACAGCTTGTGTCAAAATAAAAAATATGTTTCATAAGTCGAGATTTAGTAATTGCTGACTTAGCCTCAATGTTCCTGTTTATAAAGTTTCTCTCCTCAAGGGACTTGTGCTTCCTGAATATCTAACAGAAAACAAACAAAAACACTTTTTTTTCTTTTTTTTTTCATTCCAAAAGGAAATAAGAAAGTTTCCATTGTTTTCATGACTTGTGCTGAGTGATGCTTGGCTGTGCAGGAGAGGACAGCCTAAGAGGAGGTGTTACCTGGGAAAGAAAAATCAGTTTAGTATGGAGTTTACTTCTGCAAGATGTATCCTAGAGTAAACTGCATTTCCAATCTGAGCAACTAGTTACAGGTCCTCTCCCTCCTCCTACATAGTCTTTCTCATTCCTTAAAGCATCCAAGGAAGGAAAAGTCAGCATTGCCCTTGCTTTGAAGAACAGGCTGGATAAAGAAGAGAAAATAACAAAGAAGCTTGACCTTGTGATTATCAACATAGATTCAAATAACAAATACCTATTAAAACATTTTCTGAAGGCCTGGAGCTTTCAGAAGCAAATATAAAGGCATCTCTCCCTGGAAAACATTGTCTTTCATCTTTACATTCT
The DNA here is from genome assembly GCF_000747805.2 of Chaetura pelagica. Lineage (NCBI taxonomy): Eukaryota > Metazoa > Chordata > Aves > Apodiformes > Apodidae > Chaetura > Chaetura pelagica. The sequence goes on from NW_009953941.1 coordinate 790,606, forward strand.
TTAGAAAACCAGGTCTTTTCAAGTTTTCTGGCTAAGATGTTACCTTGTGATGTATCATGTGTTATATCTAAATGCATCTGTCATGAAGCTTTGAGTTGACACATGTTCCTATTTATACCTGTTCACTCAAGCTGTATTCACTTCCATACAAGCTGGTTAATAAAGCATCAACTTCTAGTGCAGATATTCTACGTGTAAATCATTATTATAATAGCCATTTTCAAAAGGAAGTTTCCCAGGTGAATACAGGGCATGCAAATAGGTCAGAATGAGTCAAATTATGTATTACAGATAATGCATGCTTTCTATATTAAAACTCTTCAAATCTAGATTAATTAATTTCTTGCCAATGGAATGTTCATTTTTAGCATCTGAAATTAAGTCTGCAGAAATAAATAAATGAAGATGTTTTTATTGTTTATGAACATAAATAAATATTTGATAATTTTTTTTCCATATGATTTAGATTTAATATCACACAAAAACTCTAGAAAAGAACAGTTATAGTGTTATAGACGTTTACACAATAAATCAGCATTCCTCCTTATTATTGGTGACATTGGTCTGCATTTTCTTGGGAAATCATCAGAAGGCACAGGAAAGAATCTACTGAAGGGAACAGCCAAGATGCCTCATTGTATTGTCCAGACACCTATCTGTGGCTGTCAGGGATTTAGATACCTCAGAGCTGATGGATGACCTGGAA
>NW_009953941.1:791330-830154 GCF_000747805.2 Chaetura pelagica
AGCAGGAACATTTACAGACTGCAGAATGAGACTGGTCACATGTACAAAGAGATGACAACACAGATTTGGTGAAGGCTTTACAGACAATCCCTCTTAAAACCTATCTAGTCTTGTACCTTGCTTTGTTCTGTGACATGAGATCTTACACAGCCATAGCTTACCAGAAGCACACATGATGCTACTGCAATCTGCCCAAGTGGAAATTAATGAGGACAGCTCTAACTGACAAAAGAAAACCAAGTGCAACCCAGGAAAACAATGTAGGGTCAAGGGGATGAAGAAAGAAACTACATAATTATATTATGTCTTGTCATCAAATATGTCCTAATATTGTCAAAAGATGAATGAATTGGTTAATAGATTTTACATGTCTAAGTCAAATAAACAAAACAAACCACGAAACCAAAACCAAACCAAAGCAAAACAACACAAAAAAACCCCACAGCACATAAAAAAAAAACCGGAGCAAAGCAAAACAACTAATAATGCACATATCTGAAAACAGTTTAAGTAATCTATGAGAAGCCTAAATGAGCTAAACCATCTAGCTCCCAGAACACCAAAAATCAAAAGCCAGCAGAAAACCGTACAGAAGAGAAGGCTGAATTTGATAAATCAATTGTATTTCCTGTGGAAGCAATTGCGGCCAAATCTCAAGCACCAGAGTTGTCCAAGCAAATTTTGTGTAAAGGAGAAAATCAGATTAAATAAATCAATTCTGATACACAAGTTCAAAGACTAATGTCTTTAAACAGACTTCCATTGTATTTAACAATTCACAACAGAAATCATATGAGGGAATTCCCAGAACTGAGAAAAACGATTAATACGTCTTTAGTTCTGTTTTTTCTCTCTTTTCTGTGAAATTTATAATGCCTAAACATTTTTCTATTTTCAAAAGCTGTATTTGGAAGTTTCTTTGATTTTTGAGTCTATTTGGTTCTTAGAAAGCGCTGAAAATTGCCAAAGACCACATAATTCTGATGTTTATCCAAAAAAAAAAGAGAGAGTAAAGCCAGTAGTGCTTCTCTCTTTCACACATGGATTTCAAGGGATCTCCTGAAGAAAATTAAAAAAAAAAAAAAAAATACTACCCTCCATGGAACTATAAGATTTTGTATATCTGTGCCGAAACTGCCAATAAAAACAAAAATTAGTGAGTTATTGCAGCTCTTGGTAGTGTGCAATAAAGCAATCACCTCATTTAAGGGGTCAAACCACCATATCACATAGCTTAATATATAGATTTGATTCTGTAGATATATTTAAAATAGTAATGTACAGCATGGTGGAATTAATGATATGAGAGCTGAAGAATTTGTCACTGTGTTATGATATATCTCATAGATCTCTATGGGAGATATACATATCTAAAAATAAAAGGCTCCTGAAATAGATATTTTACCAAATCCATTTGGAAGTTGATTTATTTTTCTCAGGTTTTATGCTTAGTAAAATAACTAGATATTTATCATACTGTTGCAAGCCTAGTTTTTAAGCTGGGCTTTATCTTGCACTAGTACAAACATTGCCAAAAAAAATGCTCAGCTGTCACTGTTTTGGAGGGGATTTCCAATGTTCACAACATTGTTATAACTCTGTCCTACTGAAGCCAACACAAATCGGCAAGTGAAGAAGATACAAGGTCTCATGGAATATTTTACACTTACTGTGGGGAAAATCTATGTGTGGTGTTCTCAAGGAATTGTTAAAAAAAAGGAAGGAGGGGAAGAATTCAGCAAGATTATGGGGTTGCACGTGGCCAGGGAAAGGAGAGCTGGCTGCAGTCCAAAGTCATGGTGGCAGCCCAGCAGCTATCCTATCATCCTGAAGACAATTAAAAGGATGAAAGAAGCACCCATCAGACCCTCATTGTTAAAAGTTAACCTCATTCCCCAAGGGAATTCCTTCTGTAGCAGAAGGTCTTGTCACAAGTATGGTTTTTAGGTCAATTTCATAGCATATTCTTGAATGGACAACTCCATACACATCCCAGACACTAAGGCTTGGCCAGGAGAGCTGAGGAAATCTCAGCTAAGAGAAAAGGCACCTTTGAAACTGAACACAGGACTCAATCAATTCTTCTGATACATTCTTCCTAACTAATAATGCAAAGGAGAAAATCTGCATATATTTACCCTATTTCATAAAAACCCTACTGAATAACAGAATGAAAAATTGTGGATGATGGAAGAGAGAGATCAAGTTAATGGCATATTTAAAAATTAAAACAGGATGAAGGGATGGAATTCTAGAAAGCAAATTGCTGTACTACAGCAAAGGCTCAGGGAAGTCAAAGACCATGTGATGCTTGGAAGGCTACAGTGGTCTAACACTGCAGTGTAAATCCGTATTTAATGGGCATACTGGTGCATCCTTGACTTCCTGTTCATGTTGGCTCTAATCCTGTAGGAACATTTGCCTCCTTCTTGGAGAAATGTTCAGAGGACATTAGGAGCTCAGTTCTCAAACAGGTCCCCTCCCCAAATTGTTTTGTCAAGTTACATTACAGAACAAAGGATTTGGGCTTTTTTTTTTTAATCCCAGATTTCCATGTTTGTGCACAAATTTAATTTGAATTAATGTAAGCATTGTGCCCTTGAGGCCATGAAAGCTGACAGCATCCAGTGATTGAACTAGGAAAATAGGCAAATCACCACCAGCAAGTGGAGAAGGTAATCCTTTGTCTTCTACTCAGCACTGAGATGCACACCTGGAGTATTTTGTTTAGTTCTGGGCTCCTCTTGCAAAGAGTGCAATGAATAGCCAAAAAATTAATTTGGTCACTGAAGCATCTGACATGCTAGGAGAGGCTGAGAGGGCTGGGACTGTTCAGCTTGGAGAAGAGGAGACTCAAGGGGAACTTAAGTGTGTGTATAAATACCTGATGAGGGAGTAAAGATGACAAGCCCAAACTCTTCCCACTGGTGTCCAGCAGAAGTTTAAGAGGTAATGAGCACAACAGAGAAAATTCATTTAAACAAAATGAGGGAGGAGAAATTACCATAAGCTTAATCAAATACGTAAAGAGACTGTGAAATCCATCCTTGAACATGTTCAAAACTCAGATGCACACAGATGTGAGCAACCTGCTCTAGTTGAAACTCTCAGAGCTGGGGGATTGGAGTCGATGATCTACCAAAGCTCCTTCCAGCCTCAGTTATTCTATGATTCTGTCGATATCAGACTGAAATATCTCAAATTTCAGGTCTCAAAGAAAACATATTTTGAAGCAACAGAAAGCCTGAAGAAAAAAGGCAAAATCTGAAAATATTTGCAAAGGGTAGAGAAATTATCCTCTAAGCACAAGATCGTAGGCAAAATGTTTGAATTTCCCACTAATTCTTGCCTTCATAATGATTTATATTGCTAGGATGCAGAAGGTAACTGGTATTCTTCCCTGGTTATCCTATTAAAATGACAGGACCAATAGAGGCAAGGTCTTTTTATCACATAAATGAAACAATTTAGCAAGAAAGTTCAGATTTTTTATGTGAGAAGTACTGGCATATTTTCTCTAATTGATGCGTTAGCCAAGGTCTTACAAAAATCATAATACTCATTAAAGTTCAACCAGTACTCTTCCTGAAAGTAACTTTGGATATTGTTATCTGGATTCACTTAAACACTCGACATATTTCTCAAGTAAATGCAACAAGTTTTGAATAGTACAAGGAACACAAAGGTCTAGACAGGATTCTATGGGAAAAAAGCAGTGTAAGAATATAACAGAAATTTTTGACCAGCTGGGAAACCTGCAGAGTTTCTATCCCAGCTCTAAACAAACATTAATGTAAATATTAAGGAAAAAAAAAAAAAAAGCTGTGGGGAATTTACCACTCCATATCAAAATAGATTTTGATGAGTTTGTGGCCATCCTTAATATGTTTGCCTTAGTAAATATTAAAAAAATGCAACATTTCCTTAGGATATCATTTATGTCAAGATTATGCCTAAGTTGTTATTGCAAACACTTGGTCTGGTAACCACCCTGGGAATACAATCACACTGCCACAAACAAAAGCCATTAGATGGAAATCTAAATTATGAGATTAGATGGAAGGCATTAAATATGCCTGAGTGTTAGGCACAACGATAGTACACACTCAAAGGGATTTCCACAGTTGACTCACAAGGAATGTGTAGTGTATAATTATCTCACAGGAATATGAGGCTGTTATCCTGTATGTGACAAAATGTAGTAAAAGGTTTTAATTAACCCATTTTAAAATAAAATAAGCTGAAGCCACAGCCCAAAGTTATAACACATTTTGCATCATCAGTTATGGCATGCCTGTGTTAGCTTAAAATGATCACAAATTATAGGTTGTGATTCCTGAAAGAATACTAACAAATAGTTAATGCAGAAATACACAGGGCTTTCTTTCATCTTTAAATCTTTAAATTGGAAATGGGATTAAAATCTGAGAGACAGATGATATTTGTAAACACACTCCAGAATATTTACCAAAAGCATGGTTAATATCCAGATAATCTGTTTAACAGCTATATATGTTAAAATTCCCATTAAAAAATTTGAACCTTTTCAGAAAATAATGTAAACTGTGGTTGTCGAACACATTACTAGTGAGGAAACCTTATAGAAAATAATCAAAGTTAGCAGTAGACAGTGTAGATTTTATTTGTTTTACCCTTCATATTAGGGTATTGTCTTAAAGCAACTAAAAGGTTCTCATTAGGGAACAAAAGACAAAGATCATTCTTGAAGTGCTGAAGAAAAAAAAAATATTTGAAAAGATGTACAAAAGATGTATCATTAAAAGATCTAAAATCTGAAGATCTGAGGCAGGGTTGTACTCATGGTTGGCACATACACTCAAATATTTACCAGTTGAAGAGAGAGAGAGACTGTCCTTGAAATGCAGGAAGAATGAACTTCTCACAAAGTAAACAATGAACATCTTATTATCAGAGCTAAGTTTTAATAGGAAAATAACTTTCATAAATTCAAATACCATAGCATAAATGTAAACATAAACCAATAACTGTGCTTAGAGAATTATTGACAGTTAGCTGTCATGAAGGATGTTGCAAATTTTTAGAGTAATATAAGGAATCACAATTAAATAAAAAGTACATATAATAAATTTAGAGATTGAACTAAACTGGCAAGGGCTTCTAGCATCTTTTAAGATTATTTTACAGTTCAAAATTATCTTGACAAACTGGAGACATAGTCTGAAAAAGTATGTTCATTTTCAATAGGAGCAAGTGCAAGATGTTGCAGCCAGCCAGGGGAAAAAAAAAAAAAAAAATCAGCTTTATAAGAGTTGGCCTCACCCTGGCTCAAACCAGCACAATATACATCAGGAAATGTGACTTAGGAGGTTGCTGGCCTGAGTTTTCTGAACAGTAGAAAACCACATTGGACGATCTTAAATAATCCTTTTGTCTGTTGTGCCAGGAAAGGCTTTAGGTTGATTAATGTGTATTTCTAGAAGTACTGAACTACTAACATGAGGTCCAGAAAACATGACTGAAAAATAGCAAGGTGTAAAAAATATAGCCTCTCAAGAACTACTTAATGAATAGGGACTGGTCTATTTAAAGGGAAGGAAAGTGAGGGGCCACATGACAACTGTTTTCAAATTCATGAGCCATATCTACAGAGCCAAAAGGAACAGTGTTCTCTAAGAAAATAGGATAAGAAGTCACGGGCTTGTACTGCAGGCAGGGTACATTAACCATGGTAAACATCAGAATAAATTAGGAAGTTACAAAGATCTTGCAGAAAGTTCAGACAAGCCTGTAGTTGTATTTGCCGGGGCAGCTGAGTCCCTTTGGATACCTCTGATTTCAGAGGGAAGGGAAAGGAAGGGAAAGGAAGGGAAGGGAAGGGAAGGGAAGGATGAAGCAAGCAAGCAAGAAAGAAAATGGATTAATTATTACTATAACATTCATGTGGCAGCTTTGCGAGAAGATTCTATAGCTAATGATCACTTCAAACTTTTTTAAATCATGGTTTATCTAATAATGTACTGCATTAAGATGTCTGCAGTGAAGTGCAAGTTACATCATGTTACTTTCCATGATCCCATGGAAACCATAAACCAATGGCTGAATTGAAAACGGCCTATATAAGGATACAAACTCAAACTTCAGCCTATAATTAGTATCATGAAATTCCAGGAACACATCAGCGAAACATGGGTCACCATCTGCTGACATTTTGGCAAGAAAGGGAAAAGAGGAAACTGAATGCCTGCCTAATTAGAAACTGATGTCAGAATTACCAACTCTTGCAGCTAAGCAGAGGGTTAGGAAAGGTAAAATGAAAGTCTGCACTGTGCTGAGTTCACTGAAACTCATATTCACATTTTTGGTGGGAAACAAGATTTTTGAGCTTAATGCACTATCATAAAAATGTTTCTATAATCCACAGAGATAGTGATTTCAGACTTATTCAAACCTTAATACCTTCTCCATTGTTCTGCATTGGAAAGGGTCTCTCTTTATCCAAAAATAGTTGATGAAGATATCATATAAAAGAGAAAAATTCTGATGTAAATATTTGAAAATAAAAATATATCATTGAAAAAAAAAATAAATAAGAAAAGTATATGGAACAAACACACTGTAGCTTCTGATGTGGAAGTAAATAGATCTCTTTACTATGGGACTTCATTACTGAAGTATAATATTTCCATATCTAAAAGATACTATGAAAACTGAAATCTTCCACAAGAACCATCGGTGTCCAGGACCCATTTCTTCACAATCTTCCAAGAATACAAAAAGTGATAGATAAAAATAATCACAAATCCTTACAGCCTCCATGACCTGAGTGTTCCCATGTGTGGTTAACAAGGATGAAACCCATTCTGCTCAGGTGCAGAACATAAACTGTGGTTAGATCACAGAATATATCCATGTGGACATCACTGCAGCAGCATTGGCACTTGCCCATCCCTGGTCTATCCAGACTTCCCAGACTGGAGCTAAACTCTCAGAGCTGACTGTGTTCCTGCTCTTCTCCAGAAAACTCTGACTTCTTGCTTGCCCAGAGAAGCTGTGGCTGCCCCATCAGTGTTGAAGGGCAGGTTGGATGGGGCTTGGAGCAACCTGGAATGGTGGGAGGTGTCCCTGCCCATGCAGGGGAGTTGGGACTGGATGGTCTTAAGGTCCATCTCAAACAATTCTATGAGTATATGCTTGTGAACAACCTTGTTCAACATTGTCCTACAATTTCTGTTGGGTATGAAGTTGGCTATGACTAAACTACATCCTGAAAAAATATTAAGTGTTTTGGGTTACAAATAATCTTTTTAGTGTAGGTTTAAAATGCCAAATGAAATGCCAGCCAAATCTATGCTCTTTAATATTTAATAAAAATATTAAATACTATTTACATACCAGAGGACTTCACAAGAGCACATTAAAACAAATATGGATTCAGAAGGTTTGCATGCCACCTTATGCAGTGAAGTTGCAGGAATTTCAGTCATTACTGAGTCTAAAGAGATTTACAATAATTGTTGAGGAAAATTGGAATTTTTTTTAATAAGCAATTAAATGTTTTTACCTTATTAAACCAACTCTACTGATGTCAAATAGAAAGTTCATAGATTAATCTCAAAACTGGAGAAAGAGTGGCTGAAACACAAAAGGTGTAACAGACATACAAATTTCTCAAATTTAAAATCTCAGAATGAAAATCCCTGTATTTTATCAAAACAGCAAAAAAACTCATAAGCAAGACAGCTTTTTTTTTTTTTTTATATGCTAATTTTTAGAAAACTTGCATCGAAGTCCCCTCCACATAGTATCAATCAAACATGTTTTTAGCACGTTTAGATTTATTTGGTCACAACTTCTTAATAGTTGAGGAAAAAAGCAAATAAATTGGTAAACAGTCTTATCAAAGGCAAAAAAGAAAATATAATAGTCCAAAGCAGTCCCTATATGAGACTACATAGAGCATGAGTTAAATAGAGCATTTCTGGATTTGGATTTGAATCTCTCTGGATTTGAGAATAATTCTATATTTTTTTTATGTTTAATAAATGAATAGCATATAAATGGAATCACCAGTCATATGAAGTCTGCAGTACCACATGTCCATTAGGAAGATCGAGTATAATCCAACCTAGCAGACTTGCATTATTAAAAAAAAAAAAAAAAAAAAAGAAAAAAAAGAAATTTGACAATAGTTTTCTCTCAATAATATATCCTTCAAATGTTAGAAATTTTTTAACTGGAGTGTATTCATATTGTCATTGCAGGAAAATCTGATTTAAATCTTAGCCCAGTGATATGATGTTTAGGATTTTGTTTAGCATTTACACATAAAGATTCTGTGCTGTTCTTGTAACTTGAATGGAAAGAGTAAGATATGTTCAAACTTTACAGGTCCAATAAGGTGAAAAATTGTTACATTATAGAAAACCATGTTTTTTAAGAATTTGATAATTTCCAGCAGTCTTAATATTTTGGTTTTAAAAGCATAATAACAGAAAGAGCAAGAAATGTCCAAGCAGCTTTCATGAGACATCTTCCTCAACATGAGAAAGCTTATAGAGTACTGTATGAGAGTCTTGCAAAAGCTGCTTAGTATTTCATGTTAAAGTCTATGAGAAGATCCTTCCTGCCCCTTTTTTACATACAATCAATGGATTACTTAACACAAAAGGTCAATCATGAAGTCTATCACTCCTTCTCAAAGCATTTAAATGACTATAGGGACTTGAAGACATATATCAAGCTATGATTTCTTGAGTTTTGATGTTGTAAATATGCCACTGAGCACTGTAACATTTAACATGATGCCCTAATTTTATATTGAGTAGACCTTTCTAAATAATTAAGAAACTGATTTGAAAACATCATAAATAAAATGGTTATTTCACTCCACTCTGAAATCATTGCATCTGCATCTCGATGATAGATTAGGGAAAATATTAAATCTGAGCACATTTGTTTAATGCTTAAACAAATTCAGGTAAAAGGCAACTCACAGAAACTTAACTTAAAACTTTAACTGACATACTGATGTTAAAAGATATATGTCATTTTTTTACTATCCATTAAATATATTTTATCAGTTTAAGAGTTCTAACAGGAAATTCTAGGTCATTCTAGGTCATAGTGAGCACCTTACAAATTAGCTCCTCCAAAATTTTCAAAATCTTCGTATTTGAACAACACTGACAAAAAAAACCCCAAATTTGTATTATTTTCTTCAATGAACACTTTTCTGGAGTTTTTTCCTAGACTATCTTGTAAATGTTTAATTCTGTGAAAATGTTCATGGAAGAAAAAATCAAAATCACTGCAAGAGTTTAATTGAGAAACCATGTTTTCCAGTGTTGTGGGCTTTTTAATTACTTGTTACTATTTGTATATTTTTTTTAAAAATGTCATTTGCTCCACTTCTAAACAAAAAAATATGCTTGAAATATATGTTTGAAACATCAGTCTGAAAACAGAAAATCCTAGCTTTCTTTAAAAATAAAAATGTTAGTGGACTGTCAAATACTCATAAGATTTAATAATTGTGATAATGCAGTTACAGTTTCACAGTGAAAACAAGGATTAAATGTACCTATTTTCTTTTTGAAGAAATAATACCTTTGCTGAGATAGATATTTAAGATATTGCACACTGCTGGTTGCAGTCAGTAAGACCTACACTTTCTGCAAGTATGTTTAAATGCTCTTTTTACTTACACGTTGAACAAAGAGGTTGTAATGAAATTCTCAGAGTTCTTATAACATAGACTATGTTTAAGAGTAAAAAAGATAAATTATTAACTGAGCATAACTTTTATTTTGTTAGACTCACAAAAATAATCTCCAGGTTAGATAGATCAGATATTAAATAAATAATGTTTACGTACTTATGGATTTTTGATAGTGGTATTTTTGTACTGTTAAGATTTTTTTACTAATGCAATTTTGTGTCTTAATGTTAAAACCACAGCACGAATATTTGCATATCCCAGTTTTAACTAAAAATAAAGTAAATGTAGTTCTAATTTTATTTTGTTACATACTGATAGCACACCACTTTAAAGTACTGAAGTACAGTAAAAAATACATTCCTAAGTTTAAAGCACTGTTAAAAAATAATTTACATGATTACACTACTGCATTTGCACCATAGGAGCATTTGCTAAATAATACTATCATTCTCAACAGAATTTTATGTTCAAAACAAAGAATAAAGAAAATTATGAGGGGAAAAGTGGCAAATTGGAAATAGAACCAGAAGCTCAGTTTTACAGGCTGTTGATGATCACTTTTCTATTTTATGTGTCAGGTTTAAATTTCCCTGTGGCAGCAATTTAAATCTTTTTTTCTTTCCTGAGGCTGCTTAAAAATTTAATTTAGCTCAGCCACTGTGTCTATGTTTTATAATAGGAATATAGAAAACTCTTCTAATTTGGGGGCTGACCCTTTTAACAGATTATAGAAATTTAAACATAATTAATCAGCTTTATTCATAGAGTTACATGGGCTTTCCACAATTTACTCATGTAAATTTCTTTGCTTGAATTACAGTAGACTACATTAGAGAAGGGTATTTGAAGGCAGATATTCACAAGTCACATATTCATGTGGTGCATATACAGTGGAAGTGTCATTTGCATGCACATCCACACACACACAGATACACATACATAAATCCAATAAATCTACATCTCTTCAGAAATTTCACCAGTCATCCTCAACTCACATTAACTCCTTCACATTCAAGTTCCTGTAATATTTTTTTTTCCCTGTATTTCTGGCTAAGGATTAGAAATGGGTTCTCACTTCAGCAATTATCACCTGATACAGTCCTCCCATCCTTCTTTCCTGGGTTAGAATATCACAGACCTTCGTATGAATCAGATATTGGAATTACATTTGTCAGGGTCACTGAATGTTAGAAGCAAGTAACAAATTTTAAAATAATAATATCACTCAAAATCCTTAATTACATTCTTTTGTCTTTTCTTTGCAAGTTACAGCAGAAGACTATTCTGAATGGCTTTAACTATGGCAGGAAGGGTAGCAGCTTTTTTCTTTTTTTTTTAAAAAAAAAGTACACTGTAACACAGAAGACTTAGATGATTGCATTGCCCAGAACTTGTATCCTACAAGCAGAACTTTTCACAGAATCACAGAATCATAGGGGTTGGAAAGGACCTCTGAAGATCATTGAGTCCAACCCCTCTGCTGCAGCAGGAACACCCAGAGCAGGTCACACAGGATGGTGACCAGATGGGTCTTGGAACTCTCCAGAGAAGGAGACTCCACAACCTCTCTGGACACCCTGTCCCAGGGCTCTGTCATTCTCACGGTAAAGAAGTTTATCCTCATGTTGAGGTGGAACTTCCTGTGTTGTCACTTGGTGCCATTTCCCCTCATCCTATCACAGGGCTGAGTAGAGGGGAAGGAGAGCCTCCCTTGACCTGCTGCCACACTGTTCCTAATGCATCCCAGGATACTTTTGGCTCTCTTGGCCACAAGGACACATTGTTGTCCCATAGATAACTTGTTGTCCACCAGGACCCCAAGTTCCTGCTCCATAGAAGGCTACCAGATTAGTCAAACATGTTTTCTTTTGGGTGAATCCCTGCTGGCTACTTCTCATAACCTTCATTTCAAGCTGCTCCATCATCTTTCCAGGGATGAAGGTGAGTCTGACCAGTCTGTAGATACATGGGTCCTGTTTCTTGCCCTTCTTGAAGACTGGAGTGACATTGGCTTTCCTCCAGTCCTTAGGCACTTCTCCTATTTTCAAGGACTTTTCAAAGATGATGAGAGTGGTCTAGTAATATTTCTGCAAGCTCCCTCAGCACACATGGGTGCATCCCATCGAGGCCCATGGATTTGTAGATGTCCAGTTACCTTAACTGGTCTTTAACCCAAACTTCCTCAATCAAAGTAAAGTCTTCATCACTCACAACTTCTTCTGTGGTCTAGAAGGTTTGGGAATCCTGAGGGTCAGCCTTAGAAGTAAGGCTGAGGCAAAGAAGGCATTAAGTAACTCCACCTTCTCTGTGTCCTCTGTCACCAGGGCACCCCTTCATCCAGCAGTGTGCCCACATTTCCTTCGGTCTTCCTTTTACCTCCAAGGTACTTGGAGAAACCTTTCTTGTTGTCCTTGACTTCCCTTGCCAGTTTAAATTCTAAGGAGGCCTTAGCTTTCCTTGTTGCATCCCTAAACCATCTGACTACATTATTGTATTCTTCTCCTTCTTCCATGATGTATAAACTTCTGTCTTCCACTTAAGTTAAAACAGAAAAAATTCGCCACTTGATTCCCCTCTGGCATATCCATAATTTTGTAACCACACAGAATTCAGGGACTAATAAGAGCAGTGATGCCACCCTTAGCCTTTATCAGACCTCTGTATGCTTGTTTAAACTTTTTGCTATGAATCATTCTCTTAATTCGGAGAAACAGTATGAACATTTTCCATTTATATTCTTGTATTATAGGTCCAAAAAGAAAGAAAATAAAAGAAAGAAAAAAGAAAACCCAGACCAACCAACAAACCCAAAATAAATGGACTTCATGTCATCTTCCAGGCCTAGCAAACAAAGTTATGGGGAATGGCAGCTCAGAATAAGCTTCCAATTCTGCATGTTTCACAGTTGTCCAGGAGCTGGAGAGGGATGGTTACGAGGACTTCTGTGATCTGTTGCCTTCTCTTTCGCACTCGGGTTTCCAGAGCAAATTTTATTTTCATCTCTGTGCTCTTCCCCTTGTCCAGCTGTGATAGAGTACACTTTTTCATACAGGTATTTTTTCCACTTATAAATAGCTACTATCTTAAAGAGGATTTAAGAGGCGAAAGAAGATAAAAGCTATATTAAAATAAAAAAGAACATGAGAAGAGATTTTGGCTGCTGCTCATTTTACTTTTTGAGGTCACTGAAGAGAAATCATCTGAAATTATCTGAATAAAAAAATACCCTAGAAATATTGTTCAAAGGTTATGGGTGAATAAAAGATCACAGTAAAATTAGAAATTACTGCTAAGAGAAATAAGGGAAGTCTAGGGGATAATTAACAAGGAATTATTTCAGAGTAAAACGACATTGCTCAGTTAGCTTAAGTTCCATCCATTATTAAAGAACACAGCTAAATCTGTGTAGCAGTATTGGAGTGGTTTTGTTTATGAGGTTATTGCAAGCTTCTTTGATGACAAACAGTAGAAAATGTGTCATACACAGGAACAAAAAAGAAACTGGGAGATTTTTGTTGTTCCTGTGGCTCTTACCACAATGCCTTGAACAGAGCCAAAGGAGAGCAAGATAATGTGAAAAATCAGTGAGCAGGTAAGGAGGGGAAAAGAGTGTGTTCATTATATGGTCCCTACAGACACCATAATCCACCTCTTTGCATGAAAACCTCGCGTTCTGATGGGAGGGGAAAGCACCAACAGGTGCTATCTTTGTCATGATCCCTCTCCACAATACCACAGGGAATAGAAGCATCTGAATTCACATCCAGTCCATATAAGCTTGCATTAATTACCTTGTCCTGCTCTATCTCTCTGTGGCGAAGGTCAGGACAAATGACAGCTGACCAAAAATCCTAGGTCAACAAGAATGGACACGATAACTTGCACAACTGAAAGTGATAAGGTGAGCTTATTTTGAACATTGTACAATAATAAAATAAGACTTTACTATCTCAATTACCAAATACAGTGTATACAATTGGATTATGCTAATGGTTTAATTTTGGGATTAAGAGGTTCTTACGTTTCAGATGGAAAAAACCTGACACTTGATAGAGAATATTTGGAGAATTTTTAATTATTTTTTTTCCTTTTCTATTATATGCTTTTTTAAAAAATGAATTATCAAACAATCACCTCAAGAATTTGAGTGTCAAGAAAAAAAATTATCCACTGTATTTATGAGCAGAGCTCATCTCAACACTTTTCAACAATTTTCGTTTAAGTATTAGAGTTGGACCAAGTTTTCCAAATGCGAGTATCTATTGTTATTCTTTGAAATAAAGATTTTGGAGTTCATGAATTTCAGAGGTTTGAATGGGATGTTCAGCATCTTAAAAGATCAAGACCGGTGTCTGAAACCTTAAGGTCATTATCAAGAGATTTATAATTGCTTTTAACTGTGAGTATTATCATAATGCATGTATTTCAATAGCTGCCATGATGTATATACACAAAGGCCAAATCAAGATATTGGAAGCCTTAACAAAAACAAGAAACATACAACAACAACAACAACAAGCCAGTTTGCAATTTACAAATCCTCATTTTTCATAAAGTGATGTAAAGTATGAACATTTTACTAGAATACATAGGTCAGATATATCAATTCCTTAGAGATTGAAGAATGATCCTTATTTACACTGATGTTAATTCCTGATGCTTTAGCAACAGGAAAGGAACTTTCAAACTGAAAGCAGATGCATCTCAACATGCCTAATGTGACCAGGAAACTAATAATTAGAAGGCTGTTAAATTGTATTGATGTATATGAAGATAAAGCCTAAAGATTTTGAACCCAGACTTACAACACCTGATGCAGAAAGGAATCTTTCCAGTGATGGCATTAAATGTTTCATCAGGATACATATGAGACATTAATTAAAGAATGAAAAGCTAAGTGCCTAAAATATGAACACACACTATGAGAAGACCTTAGCACTGTTAAGCAACCTGAGCTAGTGAAAATACTTCAAGTGGACAAGTGTGTTCCTGTTACAGAGAATACCTAACAGATTCTGCACTGTAACCTCAGTGCAGCTAGGCTGAAAATTCAATGGTACATTGCACCAATATCTACAAGATGTGCAAGTCTAACAGCATTATAGCTCAGCCATGCCAGGGAGGCTCCTGCCTGTGGCAGAACAGGCTCTGTGAAGCACAGTGCCAAATCAGGCTCTGTATCCCTTCACACTTCACAAGGCCTGAGAATCTTCTTGCAACTTTTGCCAGCAGCTCTCCAGGCACATCGAGTTTCCTCGCAAGATCTTCCTTTCAGCACCTGAGTCACATCTTCCCCTTCTTCAGACTCGGTTTTGTCACACACACTCCCCCACTCCCCCCTTATACTGGCCACTGATTTTTCTGCTATAAACTATATAGCACCTTTGGGATTATCATGGTGTAATCCAGTGTGAAAAGTGAACAGATTGAGAACAGAATCCCACACATATGTTGCATAGCAGAGTCTTCTGACTCAGCACAGCAGAAGCTCTCTGATAACATATAGAAATTACGATTTGCTTACATTGTCTAGATATCTGAAACAGGATAAAATCAAGCCAGATCTTCATACTCCTCTTAATGTTTGGCTTTGTTTGTTTGTTTTTTTCAAACTCACGAGACATCTTCATATTCTGTAATTCCTCTAAATATTTTTAAAAATACACAGAAATTTCATTCCAATAGTTGATAAGTACACTGACATAGCAGACATTTTAAAAAAAAAAAAAAAAAAAAATTAAAAAAAAATCTGACTAAACATAATAATACTTTAAGCTTTAGCAAATTTCCAACTTCAGGGATGAAATGTGTTGTTTCTTCCTCAGCTCATCTTTTTCTGTGCTGCACAGATTCACCTTTCCCTTTCTTTCTCCTCTCCAACAGACAAGAGAGAGATTGACCAACATTTAAAAAGAGGGTCAGCCTCAAAATACCTGTATTCGGAAGGTTAATCAACTAATTTCACAGGAACACCATAATGTAATAGACACAAATTCTATAGGAGAACAAAATAACTTTAGATTCAGCTTGTCCACAAAAATTTCAGAATAAGCCTAAAAATGGAATACAATTAATTTGTAATTTTTGAGTGGTTTTAGTGCATTGATCATTCATTTTCTACAGCATCCTAATACTGATGTTCACCTGCAAAACTGGATTATAAAAAAATTGTATTAGTTACTGTAAAATGAATTTCTGAATGTGTTCACATTCATTGTGCAACTCATTTTGAAAATGAAGAGGGGGAAAAAGAAAATAAAAAAGAGAAAAAGATAAAAAAAAAATTGCCAGAACATAGATTAAAAATGACCTTCATGCAGTTATCCAGCAAATCTGAAGGCAAACTGAAACACATCCAGTGACTACTACCACCATGCTTCCAGTTGCATAAGTTCTCACAAGACCCTCAAGTGAGACAGATTCAGTGGAGAAACAACCATGAAACATGAAGGAGAACAAAGGTATTGATGTGCTGCATTTTCTTGGACAGTCTCTAACTTTTAAAAGTGGAAAAAATAAAAGTAAATGTAAAAGACTTTTCCACCAAACCAGTATTTTTCAATCTTGTTTTTACAAAATTCCAGCAAAAACCTGGGCATTGTTTAAGGTCATATCTTTGATTCACTTTGAACAGGTTTTAGTCATGAAAAGCAACTTCATCTTCACCCTGACGGTGGAAATAGATAAATGCAAACTTGTTGTCAGCCAGTCCTCTGTTCTTTGTTCACCATCATCAGTGGTATTTATCCCGTCTCTTATTTCTGTTCAAGATAAATTCTGAGTCAAGTGGAGCCTAGAAATGTCTTAGTAAGTATTAGTGCCATGTATTTAACATTTCATATTACAACTTAATTGTTGTCAGGTTATTGTTGATCATTGGAACATAGTAATTATTAGCTTTATTCTTGACAATATAAAAAGAACACAGAGATGAACTTAACCTTATAAAAGAGTTTATTAATCTACTGTGGAGAATAAAGAAAATACATTCTCAGGAAAAGAAATAACAAGTCATATTCATAATTGTGTTTCAAATTACCACCCTATGAGGATCCTTTGCTCTCCTTGATAGTTCAGATCTGCTTCCCCATAAAGACGCTCTGTAACTCTCAGTAGAGGTTAAGGACTTGCTTCCAGCAGAAATGGACAGGTATCCAGCAAGTTACTTCAGAGGAATCACTTGAAAACTAGAGAGTTAATACTGATTCAGGAGGATTTTGAAATTCTGCTGGAGACATTTATGTAGTTTAGTGTGAATACTAAAGCATGCATACTTAACATTTATTGTTTTTTGCTAATATCCAATGACACATCTACATTCAGCATTTAAATGAACAACTATGTTTCTTTTCTTTTTCCTAAAACATGAACAAATCCCACAAGTTTCTGTCTGAAGAACTTTCTTTTAAAGCTTGATCATACATCAATAGCGTTCTTCTACCTTCACTCATTGAAGTATTCCTCTCAGCTCACAGGATTTAATGATGTTGGCAATCAACAACCGTCTAAACAAAAATCAAGAATTACACCGCCCAAAAACCCACAACAAACACCAAAACCAAACCAACAAACAAAAAAACACGACCAGTTACAAAAGACATAATGTAACCTTGATCTATTGACAGTACATGGACATGAAAAATCACTTAGCAATTATATCAAACCACAATAGAGCATTTCAGAAATTGTTTGCTTTTGTTGTGCTATGAAAAGCACCAAGACATCAGGTTTCTGTCTTCTTTTTCAGATTTCTTTGAATTGCTACACAAGTGTGCTAATAATAAATCAAAGTACAGGAGATGTTACAGGCAGAAATTCTCCAGTAGGTGACACCATGACTTTTACAGCCAATGCAAGGTTATTTCCCAGCAAGAAAACTTCTCCCTAGACTGGATTTCAAAGATTCAAACTATGGGGTTTCCATCACTTCTCTCTAGAGACTATCCACAATTCTAATAGATCTCACTATTAGATACATTTTCCTGGTAATAAGACTAAATTTTCCTTTGCTCAATTTCATCTCTGCAAAATGCATCCCTTGGTTGCAGTATGAAACACTTGCTGGTTCAAAACTAACCATGTGTCTTTTTCCTTCCACGTAGCAGCATAGCCTACAGCACTCTGGGTTTATTCACATTATTTTTAAGGATTTTATATGCTATGAAAGTCAACATTTTAATATATAAACAACATTTTTTATATCCCTACTTTTTCATAAGTGGGAGTTCCACTTCACCCAGTGCCCAGACTCTGAAACTTAGAAAACTGCTTTATGCACTACTGTTGGCTTGAGTTCCCTCTGGCTGAAATTTCAGAAGCAGTTCACCATTTAGAGAAGACTTTGGAAAACTTAAGTTCTATATGAGTGAGTGTCTTAACTTTTGAAACACATAATTGCACGGCCTACTTTCTTATACCAAATGGACTCAGACATATCTAGCACTTACAGGTGCATTGAAAAGGATTTTATTAATTTAAATTTTAAATATTTAAATACTATACTTAGCTTGTGTAAATTTATTTCCTTGATAAAAAACAATGCAGAAACCTAAAAAAAAAAAAAAAAGAAGAAAAGGAGAGAGTAAATTTATTACAACTTTCATAGTTGCAATATCAAAATTATATGTTTTTTTCTTAGATTTTTATATTTATTTTACTTCTGCATTATTGTATGCTTAACCTTGAAGTATTACTCATACCATGATCCTGTTCCTCAGAATATCAGCAGGATTGCACTATTTCAATCCAATGACACTTGTGCAAGCACCAAAGATATTGGTAATGCTTTGGCTCAGTAGATGAAGAATTCCAGTGCTCACCACAGAGAAATGTAGCATGAAGAAGTGCAAAATGAAACACCACATGGGTGGCATACCCTGGAAGACACATATTAACAAGATGTGCAGGTTCCATTTGTCAGAGTAATTTTTGGCCAAAAGAATAGATAAACTGTTTTGGCTCAACTTCGGTTTAAAATCAGGGTCAAGTGAACTTACTTTACTGAAGCAAGAACTGACCTGAACCTTCACCACACATGAACTACTTAGTAAATATTTCAGAGCATCATGAAAAATGTAACATTCTGCATAAGTGCTTAAGTATGTAATGCTTTATTCTGCCATCCTTGCTCATATCAAGTAGTCTCTTACTCTTTGACTAGTCTCACAAAACATGTGTGTTTACCAAGGGAATAAGATAGCTGCACGATGTGTGGTACAGAACAGCACTATTTTTGCCTACTTCTTTCCTCTGCAACTGGTAAAGAAGATGTCTTGCATACCAGACCTGACAGTAATGCATAATAAAATGCCTAGAGAGAGGTAGATATACTACTGTGTTTAAAGTAATTTCTGAACTAGACCCTGTCCTAATCTCAGCTTTAAGTACACTACTTAGTAGCAATCTGAATACATTTTTTTCCATGTTAAAATCTTCTTTTGACACCACACCTGTCACACAGCCAACATGTCTGACCCAGATGTAATGAGTAAACCCCACAGATTATTTGTCAAACAAATTCTGGGACCTAATATTTGGGGCTTTTATTTAATTGGTATGTAAATGAAGAAACAAGACAGCATTTGTGCTCGATACAGTTGTCACTTCAAATTCTGGTAACATTCATTATCATGCTTACAGATGTTTTTTTTACACCTAGCATCTGCCAATACTACCTAAGCTGCAGGAAGTTGACAAACCTGTGCAAACTTCCTCTCAGTCTCCCTTTCTCTTTCTGTTATCTGTTCCATGCACACTAATTTTGTGCATCTGAGGCCTCTGCTCGCCAGAATTATGCCTGCTTCCTAACACCTCTGCCTCCAGAGCTTTGGATTTGAAATTGAACAGACACAGAGCCAATTTATCATAGGATGACATGTGTCATGTTCATGGTATAACCAGAGGGACCTACTGTATGCACTGTATTTATCCTTTTGTTGTCAACACGGACAAAGACAATACCAGCAATAGGAAGCTATTAAATTTTTAAGATACAATAGTGCTCTTCTATTAGAGTTGGGGTTTTTAAATGTACTACTAGCCCATTTTGTTTAACACCAGATTTCCTTTGTCAGATAATCATCTGTCATTCAAGCATTCAGAATATTAAAATATGTGAGCACCAAATACAAATGCATTAGCAGCAAGTCTTCAAAAAAAGCAACATAAAACCTATTTTGTACGTACTCTTTCTGCAAGTTAGAAATCATAATCAGATTTAATGACAGTTTACACATATTTGTATCTACTAATGTTGCTCGTAGCTATATTTATACCTAACTATACATAATGTGTTTTCAGAATAGACATATAAATATTTGTATATGTACGTCTATAAATATTTGTGTGCATGTGTATGTTTGCATTTATACATACGTATATAAAACATACTTCGCTACAAAGATGCAGACAAAATTTGTAGCCTGACTAATATCGAGTGAATTAAAGAAACAACTCAAAATATTCAGAAGAATTTTCTAACAGAAAACTATGTCCAGAGATTTCACTCTCAGAGAGCAAGAAAGCAAAAGCTGATGTAATTTGCCTGTCATCTTCTGACTCTGAGCCACCCCCGGGACAGAAATATCCCTTTCAGCTGATTTCCAGGTACATTCCCTGACACCTCATTCGCCTGCCATCTTTGGCAATGGAAAATCCTGGAGCAGTCAGTGGGTCAATTCTTTCCTGGCAGAGACAATCTTGCAATGTGGCTTTATTTTAAATAGAATTGTTCCTACAAAGTCTTCTCAGTTTAAGGTAGTGGTTGGTCTATACAATAGCACTGAGTTGGGTTTGATGGAGTAGTAGCACAGATCACTTTAGAAGCT
Organism: Chaetura pelagica; assembly: GCF_000747805.2. NCBI lineage: Eukaryota > Metazoa > Chordata > Aves > Apodiformes > Apodidae > Chaetura > Chaetura pelagica. Next base: position 811,857 of record NW_009953941.1, read on the forward strand.
GAGCATTTTGTTTCAGGAGCAGGTAAGGGTCAAGCAAAGATAAGACTGAACAACCTGAACAAAAAGGGACACCCATTTCTATAAATATATTTCTAATTCAGGAAAACTGAAGATATTATTTATTCAAATGTAATTAATACTACAGGATGCATATGAGCTAATTATTTTTAATTCATAGATTAGCAGAAGTCATTAAGGTCATACCCTATTACTTCTCCCATACAGGGTGAATGAATCTGTTTAATTATGGGACTAGCACACAGTACATAGTGAATACTATCCAGACATATAATATTTCATCATGCATAATTTTAGTTATATAAATATTCAAAATCCACCTAGACGTCATTTTGACTATTTTCATGGACTGCAAATTATTGTGTAATAGAACAAATTCTGCAGATGTATTTGCATATATGATGTAATTTGCACTGTTACAGACTTAAAAAAATGGAAGAGGAGTCAAAAAGAAGGGAATCTTGCTCCAGATACATACACTATTAAGAAATAATGCAATACCACTCTTTTCCAACTTACTAGGCTGTGGATTTCCTTTTTTTTTTTATTTGCCAGTATGAGAAGCATCAGATTTTTCTGCTGAATGTAAAGGATAGAACAGTTAGTTAAAGTCTTCAAAAATTCAAGGTAGATTCAGATTGCGTTTTAGAAGAAGTGAGGGATGAAAGGCTTTGATCTTATTTCGTATCATTCAGTTCCTCTGTTCCTGTTAATGTAAAAACATGCTAGAGAAAAGGCTAACAGTAAGGACAAAAAAAAAAACACAAAAGGAAAGAAAAATAATTACTAAAACCAGGAAGGCATTAATAAAAATTAACTAAAGCAATCCCCTTTCTTCCATAGGAATAAAAAAAAAGAAATAGAAAGCTAGGCAATGCTTTTTTTGCTGTAAGTTAGCATAAAAGATAACCAGAACTAGGCATATTATGCATTTTGTTTTTGTTTTATTTTTAAACAATTGGAGGGAGAAAAAGCTTGGATTTAGCAGAGAATTTGCAACTGAAAATTTTCTGACAGCACTGCCTCTGCCCATCTGTGCAAAGATTTTTAGTAACGCAAACATAGAAGTGAAGAAGAGCATAACATGAAATACCATGTATCTGGCTCGTTTCAAGATACCAGCCAAAGAGCATGGCTCAAAATTCATAAAGTGACTGTGCAAGTTTTTCAGCATAAATATTCCCATGGATAGCTGTTAATTGTCAAAATAGTCACAGGTCAGTTCTCATAATCACAGACTTTAAAAATGGAAGGAGATTCTCATTTTCTTTACAAAGCAGGAACAAGAACTAACAGTGAAAGGGGTGGGGGCTTTTACTGTTCACCCCATACAATCTTTGTCCTTAACATTTTACCAATTTCCATGAATGTGTTTCTCAGTATATAATAAATAGCTTAGAACAACTTCATGGTGTTTATATGTTATGCAACAGAAGCTATTGATTTTATGGGATTAACAAGTGGGCCAAGAAGAATGAGAAATAAAAGGCAAATATAATCAGACAGAAATAAGCCAAAGTGTCTGCAAATTAGAACATCTTACTCTGATTTAGAAGAGCATTCCCAGGCTGTATTAAAAGAAGTGTGGCCAGCAGATCAGGAGAGGTGATTATGCCCCTCTACTTCCTTGGAGAGACCTCACCTGGAGTACTGCATCCAGCTCTGGTGCCCCCAACACAAGAAGGATGTGGACCTGTTGGAATGTGTCCAGAGGAGAGCCATGAAAATGATTCAAGGGCTGGTTATGAGGACAGGCTGAGGGAGTCAGGGTTGTTCAATCTGAAGAAGAGAAGGCTCTTGGGAGACCTGACAGTGGCTTTTCAGTACCTGAAGAGGCTACAGGAAAGCTGGGGAGGGTTTTTTATACAAGGGTTCATAGTAAGATGGCAAGGGATAATGGTTTTAAACTGAAAAAAAAAGAGGGGTTTAAGTTAGAGATCAGAAAGAAATTCTTCAGTATATGGGTGGTGAGACACTGGAACAGGCTGCCTAGAGAAACTGCCTAGGCTGCTTCCTAATGTGGAAGCTCCAGCCCTGGAAGTGTTGAATATGATTAGATTATATGATAATTGTGTTTTATTCTACAATTAATATAGAAAAACTTAAAACCATGATGAGGTGAATTTTATGAAAAATATTTATAACTCTAATGATTTAAAGCTCCATGTGTCTGTTATAGCTATCTTTTATGACATATGAACTTAGGTTTTTCCTGACCAGTATATTTCAAGTGAATATAGAACAAGTTTTTACTCAGTTTCTGGTGCTCTCAACTATACATTTGGAAAAAAAAAAATAGTGAATCACATGTTTTAGCTTTTATAAACACCCACAGGCAACAGCACACTTGTTTCCCTGCTCTTGGCTAATGGAAAGTTTATTTCCCATTATGCAAGTTATACAGTATATAATTGTACAATAATTTTTTCAGTATGAGCAGATTCAACACAGCCAGGAGTACAACTAAGTGAGGAGCAAATATGAAAAAATAGTATTTGGATCTTTTAAATGCTGCTGGTAGGAGTGCCAGGGAAGGTGACTGTAGTCCTCATAATCCTCCAGCCTCTGTAGCAGCTGTATCAATGGGATCTAAATGGGAAAGACAATGAAATGGAAACTAAGCACCAAAAAAAAAAATGGAGGAAGAAAATGTATATATTTTAGTGTAAAATCTACACGTCAGGTAAACTGTACTAACGAAAACTATTATGAGTGAATATGCCATTACCTCAACTTAAATAAAAAATGTTGTATCTACAAATTCGAAAATTCCATGTTTCTTATTTAAAAAGAAAGAAATAATGATGTGAGAAGAAGGAGGGAAAAACATAGAAGAGTTATTAATGGACAAAGGACAAAGGGACAATGTGTAACACACATTGCTGCTGAATCAGTTACAGTTAGCTGGTACTTTTTTTTTTTGTATAGACAACTTATGTATGCTTAGAAATTCAGAATGATGAGAAAATACTGCTTATAGTCACTTTAGGGGTTTTGTTTCTCAGATTTTTTAATATTTTTTTTTAAATAGACAACTCCACTAAAAAGTATTTTATTGAGATACCCAAACAAATTAGCAGAAAAGTCAGACTGTTTAAGCAACTGACCTCAATATCAACACTAGAAAGAATACTCAACCAGACACTTCCAGCTTGTTACCATAGTAGTTTAATTTTGTACAGTACTGAGAATAATTCATACCAAACTTTCTTAGATTTTTCTTAGGATTAATTTTATTTTTTAGATCCATACACTCTATTAAACCATGACTAAAGAAATTAATCAGGGAATCATGTTAATCCGTATGGACATTGGCTGTTCTTCCCTCCACAAAAGCCCCAGGTCCCACTATTTGCAAGAAGTTGACCTATACCCAAAAGTTGAAAAAAATCCAAAAGTTGAATTTAAATACAGATCTCCTAGCTCTATGATATTCAGGCTAACTTTGCCTCCAAAACAAGAGAAAGTTGAAACAGATCATGGAATATTTCCTCTAAATAAGGAAAGAAAGTGGGTAGAAGAGGTCCTTGAAAATCTTATGTACTTTAAACAGATCATCTCTTCCTACCCTACCTGCCCAGTCAGTCCATTTGTGAGTTCAGGACAGCAGACTATAGAAGACAAGGTCTGTTCCTACCTCTTGGAGCCATATTGCTCTCCAGACACATTTGTTGGTTTGGAAGAAGTGTATAACACCTGTGTTTTAAATATCTGTGCTTCTGAGGCCTTTCACTACAATGTCTGCTGCAACTTAACATCTGCCCATGCTCTTAAAATATCTCTGTTTTGAAAGAGAAAGGAAAAGAAAACTGACAGTGAGAGCAAACATTAGAGTGTGCTCACATCATTGCAGAGATTGAGTAACAAAGCAAAAACAAGCAGTGATGGCTATGGATATGGAAAAAGGGTCCCCCACTCTTTTCAATGCCTTCTGCCTCAGCCGGCCATGTAAATGAAGGGAATACTGAGCAAAGCACTGTCCAGATTTGAAGTAGTCCTTTTCTTTTTTATATCTCTCTATCCTCAGGGGCTGCTCATGATTCTCCTACCTACCATGTATCTCTGGCACCAGCTTTTCTCACTGAAGGGCCTGGACCTCACTGAGGAAGGGAGCTCATAGCTCCCAGGGTCACAGGAGGCCTCCTGTGTCTCTTTAATGTCATCCCTATTTGTTAGTGCCATATAAGAGCAATCACCCAGTGATCATTACAGGAAACTGAAGGAAACCAAAGTTTCTTACCACTCTCTCTCTGAGGCTGGAACAGAATAAGGGTAAAGTCAGCCAGCATGGCTGCCAGCAGCAATGAAATGATACCCTGGAGGATCTAAAAATTTTACTCTTCTCATCCTCAGAGATGAGAAGTCCAGAAATGTGGTCCAAAGGAGAATTGTGAGCATAGTCTGAAACATTATTCCAGTGTAAGCCTTCCTGTGCCAATGCCAGACCTGAACAAAACATCTGCATTCATTGTCTATTTGCAGTTGGATTCTAATCCCTGTGAACATGGAGGGTGTTTGCACTACATCACTACCCTGGCCAAGTCATGTTACAGAAGGTGAGTACCAGGATATGCTTCACAGTTTCCTACCATGGTTTCTTCCTAGATGTTGAGCCCTGCTGCCAGTTTCTTTCATAATAATTTGTATTAGGCCTAACTCTACAATGAAAGGAAGTCATTAAAAGAGTTACTCTCACTTGGTTTAAAACAGAACAAAAGAAACAAACAACAAAAAAGTTGAAAGTTGTCATTCTCTTTCTAGAAGGCTAAAGGTTAGGTTTGTTAACAAGGATCTTGGCTGTGACCCTTCAAGCCCTGTTCTGTTCATCAGTGAAAAAAACATTTTGACTTCTAAGGGGGCCTGAAAGTGCAAATTTTATCAGATTTTGTGTCCAGGTAGATTTCAGCCTTAGAGAAAATAAAGATGGAGCCTGTGATGAAGATAGATAGTAAGTAAATATTAATTTATTAATATTTGAAAGAGATATTTACAATTGAATCTGGTACTACATATCAGCTAAATCTATTTTTTATTGCAATCAAGTTTTCATTTTTTTTCTTTGAGTACGAAGTGGATCTATGAATTATTTATCCATTTGTGTAGTTGGTCATTGCTGATAAACTGAGCAAAGGTGGGATTCCTCTGATATGACATATCCAGCTCACAGAAAATCTGGTGTTTCATGTCAACGATATAATCACTGAAAGAGGACAAAATATAGGCATAAGTAATTAAAAAAAAAAAAAAAATCAGAAAAAAAAATTGAGATAATCACCAATTTTTTAGATTAAGCATTAGCTATTTCAGGGAAAACTTGAGGTAGACAGTAAGGAAAATAAAATTAAAATCAATTATGTTTATTATAACCTTGAAGACATTATAAACTATAAATGGGTTGCAATTGGGACTAATGAGTATCTTTCATTTCTGGAAATGAGACTTAGCTTGATTCTGTTATTCATACATAGACTGCATTGTTCTTTGGTTTCCCAAGTCACAGGTTCAACCTGCTTTCCTGCTTTCTTTGTTTCACGTAAATCATAAAGCAGCTGGGACAAGGTGGAGGGTAACAGGTGCTGACCAGGCTTATTGGTTTAAGCAGGATTGTTTGTGCTCAACAGGGTGCTGAGAAATTGCCCAGCACACTATAACATGAGGAAAGTTAACAAAGAAGCATACATGCTACCCACCAGGTAATGAGCAAAACACTACATTTTTTATTTTGATGTATGCCTTTGTCACTTAACAATGTCATTTTCTCTTGCCACTGACAAATTTCCTGAGCTTTTTTCTCTATAGTGACAGTCTCATATCATTTCTCTCTGACTCTACATACTTTAAAATAAAATACAATAAATAAAATAAATAAAAAAGACAAGCTTGGTGTTCACTTTTTTGAGGTAGAACGAGTGGCAGCATACAAAGTGTGGAGAAGATCCCTGCTGTGGCAGAGATACCAGTCAATATTGTAAAGATGGTCAGGTTACCATTGGTTTGTCAAATGTTAACTCTATTTCATAATACAGGTTCAGCGCCATTTCAGCAGAAAGTGCACTAAAACCCCATATAATTGCTACACCTGCTAACATAGGTCAGGAATGGGAGTTCCTATGTTCATGTATGGTCTTAAACCAACTAATTTTCAGAGCTGCTCAGAGTAGCCATTTTTATACATATTTATATTTTTATATATAGATATATACATATATTTCTAATTTATGCTATAATAATTGTGTCATCATTGGACTACTTTTAGGCAGTTAGTGAGAAGCAGAAAACAGATATTCAGAGATTTCAGACTAAGGTCTGAACTAGTATGACTATGGAAAGTATTCCTGCTTTGGAAACCCACATTACACCTGCAATGGTAGCTGAAATTAATCTAGACCTCTAGATAAAAGCAATAATGGAAGAGGTACAAAGAGGACATGATCTCCATTATTGGATTAAATACAGGTAGTGTTTCTACATCTACTAGGTCTGGCCTTTCTGATAGATTTTGTTCCTTCTGTTTTCACTGTTCCATCTTTTTTCCACTGTCAGTTCCTCCCTTCCTACAGACTTTACTTAAGACCTGGGCAGTCTTTTGCAGTTCTTCAAGATAATCTTCTGCTTTGCTTTCCTATGAGGGAGCTGTCAGGTTTACTTCATAGACCAGTCACATTGACACATTTATTCTTAATTTGTTTTGCAACAATACTGCAATTGAATGCTCCTTGCAGCAGAATTGTCAGAAGATGTGGCTCACTTTCCACTCCTTTTGCTGCTCTTATGAGTCTCTTTTTCTCTCCTTGACTATAGCTGCTGAAATTTGGTGGTCTTTAACCATTCACTTAAACAATAACCGTTTCAACATTTTACTTCTTTGCTGCCCTGGACATTACATGGTAAGGAGATCGAAAGGCCTAAAGAGGGTCTCAGGAATTCTCCTCCTTCAAAGCACTCTAAACAATCATTTCATAACTTCATGCTTTAGAACACACCCTTTATTCTCTCTGACAACAAATATTATCATATTCACCACAAAAGTATTTAATAAGAGGATTATCTGGTTTGACTTGTGAAAAAAAAAAAAATAGTATTTTCTCTGTGATAGTTCATGTTATAGAGATCATACTATCAAACTCTTGTGACAGATTTTTATTTATGTAGATAAAGGAGGGGGGGGGAAAAAAAAAAAAAAGCAAGCCCTAGTGCTTTAAAAATAACTTCAGTTCTTTCCTTGTAAGTAGGTTGAGCAGAATACAACCCCTGAACCTCTGAATTCAAATAATCTATCACCTTATTCCCTATAAATGAAGTGCCAACATAGATATATCTGCAGCCAATGCTGAGCCACTACCACATGGATAGCTTCCCAGTTGTAGTTAGAGCAACTGTTAAGAGGTAGGAACTATCAAAAGAAGGAAGCAAAATGCAGTCTAAGGCAACTGGTGTAATGACATTGAAATATAAGAGGAATAAAATACCACACTGCCAGACAATACTGAGGCCACTGGTTCCAACTGAAATCAGTTTCCTTTGATGAACAAAGTATTCATGCTGTACCATGCATTTAGTCTCCTTTGTGATAATAAGAGACTTCTAAACAGATGTGTTCCCCCACGTCTGGATACAAACTACTTCTTCTGCTAAGTTACTGTGGAGGGGGGGGTTGTTCAGCTCTTTTCATATTAATGCAACCCAGTCATTAAACATGAAAGCACAGAGTGAGTAAGACTGTAGAGCTAATCAAGGGTAAATAACACTGAAATGCCTCCTTGCAGTATTTTCCTGAAGAAAATCATCATTCAAATAGTAGAAATTCAGTTCTTCCTGTTCAACTGAGGAAACACAAATTAAATCATCAGTGCTCTTATAATCTCTCCTTGCCTCCTCTCATTTCTTCAAAGACCTGTACAAACAGGTCAATGCTTCATGTATAGAGTGCTGAAAGTCAAGCTTTCCTCCGTCTCACAGGTCACCTAGTCATCACTGAGCTTTCCTTGATAAAACAAAAGTGGTAGTCCATCCCATCCTGTCCTAGGGAATAAAAATGAATACACAAAATCTAACAAAAACCAACCAACCAAACATAAAACCAAACAAACAAGCAAAAACAAAACAAAAAATAGAACCCCAAACACTAACTTTTTGTAAGAAAGTCAGCAAGGCTATAAAACCTAAAAGTAACCCCCACCTACTCACAAATATCCAAGAGTCATGGCTGGTGAGCAGAAGATGAAAGGAAAAAGAAAAAACAATACTGATTTGTCAAAAAAAATTAAAGATAATCTGAAAACTAGTTATCTGTTACTAGATCTAAAGAGAAAGGAAATTAAAAATAGGAGCTGTGCTGAATATTGAATCTCACATGGGAACCACAACAGCATCTCTTTCTCTTTAGCACTTAGATCCTGAAAACTCATCTGTGATAAATTTGAAAGAAGACTCCAGGTGACCCATTAATTCTACTAGCCATGACTTAAGTCCCAAAATTCACCTGGACTTTGAGACTCTGTGTTTCTGTTGTTTAGCCTTATCTGCCACTTCCCCTTCCCCACATCACTTCTTTTTCTTTTTTTACCTTGCAATTGAAACCCACTTGATCTGTTCTTCTGCAACCTGTACCCTGATCCTGAAACTGAAAAGATAGCTAAAAGCCTGGAACAGGTCCAGAATTTGTCATAACTTTTAAACACATAAAAAAAACATATACTTCCTTGGCCTTTGAAAAGGAACATGATTGGAAACAAAAATCACCATGCAAGACCAAAGCTTTACCCTCTGGTTTTGCAGTTCATTTAATTTTTATGTGCACATCATATTTTTTTCTCAGGGTGGTATTCATAAATCAATAAAAGTATCAGCAAACCCAGCCCTTCTCAACTACTTGAGATATCTCAAGGATATCTATTTCCACATCTTCATAGCACCCAAATGGTAGCAAAATGGGAGGTTTCTCCTCAGAAAAAAATGGCCAGAAAAAAAAACCCAAACAAATAAACAAACTAAATAACCTTGTTGTCAGAAAATAAAGGTCTTGTGGACCTTACCTTTAAGTATTTTGTTAATGCTTTTAAGTTTCAATTATTGAAATTATTTTAGTGTATCTTTAATAAAACCTATTAACCATATTTGTGTTAAGACTTTGTTGGCCACGTCGTGCATATTCAAAGTTTTTAACTACACTTGCGAGGTAATGATTTCAATACTTTGACTCTGAGGGCCTCTTCTTCAAAATGAAATTAAATAATGTAATTTTTCTAACATCATCCCCTAGCACTTCCCCCCCATTCCCACAAATTATAAATGTTCATTTTCATTTTCCTTGTATGCTGATCAGGACCAAGAAACCTTTGTCCTTTTCTTTGTAACTCTTCTTAGGAAGTTATCACCTTATCACCACTACAACTTGTCCTCTGGGGACCTGAAGCTGTTTCTGGGTGCACAGATATAGACAAGCAGAAAGCAAAGTAATAACAAAGTGTAATTGTTAATGAAAAACAGTTATATAACAGTTCATTCTGATTTACTTTGCTTATATTATAGTGGATTTCTGTGGCAGAGCTGGGAGTCCACTTGGGTCCTACAAGGTTTTGTTCAAAACCAGTTATAAACTGCCTGCAGTAGTCAGTGCTGGTTTTCTTAAGATGATCTTACATTGAAAGGTTGCTTTTATTTCCACCAGTCTGGGCACTTCATAAAGACAGAGTCTAAATGTGCTGCTTCGCTCACATTCACCAATTTTTTAAGATTAAGATTTCAGTTATAATTTTTTATTGGAATTTAGGAAAAAAAGAACCAAACTCAACAGCAACAAAACAAAACACAACAACAGAACAACAAAAAACAAACACATTTGAGATAAGACCAATAAAGGGTCAAAACGTAAAGAGAATTTTGGATGTAGCGACACCAATGTAAAGAGAAAGTTACGATGGAAGCTGAATAGAAGTTTTAAACACAGACCTTATTGCTTCCAATGTGGTAGTCAAAACTGAAAAGTCTGGGTTTAATATATTCTTCAGAAACTTCACTGAGGGAAATACGTGGCCTGCAGAAAGTTCATTACTGATGATGACTCAAGAGTCAAGGGGAAGACAGGAAAGGAGATGGGGGACGTACAGCAGCTCCAACCACAGGATCCACCACAAACTGTGTCTGCCAGTTTGAAGAAAGGACAAAGCACTCGGTTCTCCACTGAGCACATTTAATGAGGAAGACATTAAGGCTATGGAGTAATGGGTGTCTTGAGAGCTGTCTTACAGAATGCAAGGACCATTTCCAGGATTGGAGTTGACATGATTCTATGGAACAAATGGAAAGGAAATTTAAAAAAAAAGAAGAAAAGTCCACAGCATTGTATCAGCCTTGCCTTATTTCTGCCGTGCCTCACATTCAAAACAATGTACCTAGCTCAAAGATTCCAGTCCATTTCTCTTGAACCTGTCTGTATTCAGGCTCAACTACCTATCAGTCACAGGTCTTCAAAGAAATAGAAAAAAAACAAAACAAAAAAAAAACAAAACAAAACAACAAATCTTTTACATAGAGTTAGGAGAACAATAGGTACCATATATATAAAAAATACATCACAGGAAAATTAAACAGTATCAACAACATTCTCTCACGTTAAAATAGCATTTCATTTAACAATTAAACAAACACAATAGCTTCATATTAAGGCTAGGATATTCACTAAAACATCAGGCCCATTAAGAAAAAATATTTGCATAAGAAGTACATTCAATGAACATTTACTTAAGTTTTACTTCACTGAAATCCCCTCTTTTCTGAAACTAGAGAAAACATTGCAAATATTTCTATCTGGGTGTGATCTCTTTGAAAAATATTTCCTGAAATGACTTCTTCATTTCAGCACGAAAAAAAAAAAAGAAAAAAAAAAGAATAATAGGCGAGAAGTTATTTATTGTTTTGTATACCTACATAGTATCAACTTTGTGCATAAATAGATAAAAAATAGTTCATTCTGGCGTAATTAAATGAGGCAAATGCAAGGATTAATAAGGAATGTAAAAAATGAAACACCTCTCATAAAATGGTTCACTTTGACTTCACAAGTGACAGAGTTTAGGTAAGTAAGAAAACTGTGGTTCTCTCTGTTTGAAGGTCAAGTTGCACTCATTAAGAAATCAGTTTCTATATGATCCTATTATTTACTATTGTACCAAGTAATAAATATTTCTGCTGAAATAACCAAACAAAAAAGCAGTTAAGAATGGTGACATTTGAACTAATACCAAATAAGCTTCAACATTCAAAATAACTGAAATAAACTGAGACAATCTGCAGGCTGTCGAGCTAGTTTCAGATTATAACATAAAGCTTCAAATTCAGGTCTTGGTGGCAGTAAGAGCAAAAAGACCTGAAACCCAGCATTGTCCCAGGGAGCTAGACTAGATATTTCATGAGGTGCTAATCTATACACCTATTTATTCAGCTTCTTGAAAATATTCTGAAGTCTATGCCAAGCTCCACATTTCTGTAGCTACACTGCTACCACTATCAATATATCATAACTAAGGAGGATAAAAATACAGTCAATTCAGTGACTGGAAAAAATGTGAAACAGACACCTCCTGTCTGTGTCCAGAGGAAAAACTGCACTTGTAGCTTGTCTTGGTTAATTTTTTGAATAGTCTATTCAATAGCTAAGCTTTTGTCAAAAAAAAAAAAAAAAAATCACTAAAGAATGACACGATAGACAGGAGAGATTCTGACATGTTCCCTCATTAGAAAACAATGGGTTTCAAGTTATCCTGACAGTAACATTCATAGATAATTACCTCGAAAGGACAACTGGTGTTGGAAAAATTGAAATAAAAGAACCTAAGATTCAAGGGTATGAGGTCAGGTATGTGCTTCCTAGGATTAAAAAGCTGATCTAGAATGACTACAGTTTCCTGCATGAAAAAGTGAGTGTTTGTTTGAAAAAAATCTGGTTATATGCACCCAGAAAGCACTTACCTATACTCATGAACATACACCTTGAAGTTTCCTTTCAAGTATGAAGAACCTTTCTTTTCATTGTCATTCTAAGATTTAATTGGACTTTGAAAAAAAATAAATAAATCTGGATTTACACCTGAGTAAACAAATACAGCAACTAGCTGAAGTCAGGCAAATTATTTTAATGGAAACAACTTTGGTCCTAAATGACACTTTTGGTTTGGGAAAGTTCATACTTGGACCTATTTTAACGTCATAAACCACAGATACTGTAATTTTCATGTCTGAAACTTGACTCAGTTTACTGAATGATAAATTCAGCTCCTCATTGACCCTCATTTTTTTACATTAAGACAATAGTGGACATTTCAACAGAGCATTTAATTATCCATGGGTAGATACTATTTTACAAATGCTGCCATCTACATATCTAATAAGTATATTATTACAATGCACTCAGTAACCTGCAAATCAAAAATTCAACTGCTTTTCCTGCCATGACTGACTTATATTATTTTGCAGTTGTATGCACTCTGCCAGTTTTTATCCTATAGACAGCAAGAAAATGAGGACAAAGGTTAGAAACCATATTATTGTTCATCTCTTTTCCCTGCTCACATAGCTCACATACCAAAGTTGATTCTGTGAAATGACAAAGCCACCACATCTTGACCTCAGTTTATAGGCCAAAACAATACTAACAAATATGCTATAATGTTCGGGATCAGATAAACCAACAGGAAAAAGTAAGTAAGCATCATGATAGTTTTCCATCTATTCAATTTAATATGATACAACACAGACGTTATTATATGAATGCTAAACATATTTTCTTTGTTGCAATAACTATAGGATAATTGAAATCTTAAGATACATAAATTACTTTTATAACAGTGGGATCTAAATATCTTTCTTTTCCAGGAACATATTTAACTGACTTTAACAAGATGCTTTACAAATAGAGTTCACCTCCTTTACACTAGAAATCATCAAACCTAGGTATTAAATAATCAGCATTAGCTCATTGCTACAGACACTAAGTGAATTGTAAGAACAGTGTTTCAATAATAATATAAAAAAACAATAAAAGACAACAGATAATATTTACACACCATCTATTAATTATTTAACTTTTTGAATCACCATTACATATTTATAATCTTAATTATTCACACAAATGCCCTCAATATTAAATGAGGAAATTATATTACCATTATTATTGTTATTAATTATTATTATTATTATTAAATATGGCACAACAAAAGCAATGTCACACTGCTTATTTTTAATGGATCACTAGTGCCCCCTTCTGATACAAAGTAAGAAAATATGTCGAAGTTTTACACACTACTTCACGTTGTGTTCTAATATTGAGATTTTTTTCAGCTACGTGTTATTTTTAATGTAGTAAACGTCTTCAGAAGCTAGATATAAACTGACCAGCCTTGCTTTCACAATCCTAAACACTTTCACTTCAGTAAAATATATTTAAAATGGTGAAAAAATATAAATGTGAAAATAAAAGGCATACATGACTGAAAATGTATTATTACCTTTTATTTTGTAGTCTTCCTTGCAGTATAACGTTTGGAAATAATTTCTGTTGGGTTTGGTTTTGTAAATTAATAACACTTTATGCACGTACATGGGAAAAAAAAAAAATAAACTGGAGCTGCAAACCAGAATTAATCATGTTAAATGTCATATTGCCAGGTTTCCTACAGAACTGTTGCCGACGAGAATAAAGACATGCTCATTCATTATAGCCCCTTCCCTTTGACTTAATATAAAGGGCAAAAGGCAGCATGATAGATTTAAAAGATATTGTCTACAGCATTGATTGCTCTATATCGATACTTTCTTCTTGTTGCATCTTGAACCCGTGTGCAAGCTCTATGCTCATTTCTTGCATTATTTGATATAATCTTACTCCTTCCTATTTACCTATTATTTTAATTGCAAACTGTGAATTTGTGAATTTTATTCACATACTGCAATAGTAAGGAAATTAAGTTCCGAAAAAGAGTTTAAAAAATATTATTTTTTTTTAAATCATAAAGATGTATGAAAAACTGATATATAGAAACCAAATTTAGAAGTGTTAAACTTCTGCTACTCTTTTTACATTTTCAGTATCCTTCACCTGGCATATTCTGTTCTATAAAAAAAAAATAAAAAAAAAATAAAAAAAAAATTAAAAAGTGTTTTCAGAGTCAGTGTATTAAAGTTCAGAAATCTTCAATAAAAATACCAGAATCAAATAAGCAGCGGGTTTCAGTGGCACAAAAAGCAGTCCACCACGAGTCTGGGAGCTGTTTCTGCAGATCTAGTCTACAATATGAGATCAACACTAGCAACAAATTACTGTTGTTATCAGAAGTGCCACCTTAAAACAGGATGATTAGATGGATTTTAATAAGATTGAAAACCAGTATTTATTACAGTTAAGCATATGTTTTGGCTGTGAAGTTGCCTCTCTCAAATATTTTCATAATAACTCTTTAGAAAAGTAATGCTCTCATTTTAATCTGATGTTTCCACTTTCTGCATCTGGGTAGTCTGAACATATTCCCTCTCACCACAGTCACTTCACACACAAAAATCAAGAGATGCAGTTTTCTGACAGAGCACATTAGCTTCTATAACTATTGCACTAAATATATTTGGATCTGTGCTTCGTGTCACAACTTTTAAGAGGGTGATCTAATGAAATATGGCAAAAACAGAAGTTATAGACTTCACTGACAACTGCAGATAATAATGTGGGGTTTTTTGCCACAAATCAGGAACGTGTTATGTATTTAGCAAAATCTTGCCTCTTCAAAAAGAAATCTTAGCATCCCTATATTATAATCCATGTAAGTTCTCAGTCAAATCACATTTTTCAAGCAAATCACAAATAAGACATACATATGTTGATATATGCTCCTCAAAAGTCACTATTTTCATTTATTGGCTGTGTCTCCTTACTTTTCACTACATCAGAATTTCAGGAAAAGAAAATAAAAAACAAATTTTGGCTTGAAAATTTCTCTGAAAAAAAAATAAAAATCACAGTTTCAGTTGTTTTAGTGCAACCCCTTCATGAGCATTCCCACTTACATCTCTAGAACAACTCCAATATTTTTAAGACTACATGAGTGGCACATTTCAGAGCTTGGGTGTTTTTCTACTTAGCTAAATACATTCCATTACCTAAGAAAAGAGGATGCTGGTCATGAGGCACCATTTGAAGACAGAAAACATCATATTAACAAGCAACAGGTGACCAAGCTGTCTAAACTTGTCACCTGAGCCTGACCTCTGAGTTGCCATGAATTATGAACACTAAAGGGAACTTTTTTTGACAGTAAAAAAAGGCTGAGGGAGCAATGCAGAGAGGACTGAATCAAGACATTGGGAGTTCTCTGTTCCTGTAATATACTGTCCTTCCAATTTTCCACAACATTGCCTGCCATTTACCTAACAAACCCCTCTGCTGTTAGAAATTTTGGCAAAATAAAATAAAAAAACCCTAAAAGTTGTATTAAAAAAAAAAACAACACCCCTCTCAAAAAAAAAATACACACACAAAAAAACCCAAAACCTTAGGAAAGATTCAAGAAAACAACTTAGATTACATTGTGATGAAGAGGTTCTTCTAAAGCAGGTTTTAAGTACCTGTATACGATTACAGAGAAGTATTCCAGATGTGGCAGATTTCTTAGAATAATTTAAACATCTATTTGTGGAGTAATAAGAATCACACCAAAAAGTGCTTGATGATCTCTGTACTGGCTGAGCATTCCAGTTTGCAGTGCTGCAATTTTTTAAGGATATTTTATAGCAGAATTTACAAAAATGTATTGAAATTGTAAAAATTTGCCAAGAGTAAATGGAATTACAATTGCAGTGGAGAAAACTCGGCTCATAACATATTTCTGCAACTATGAGATATCAATATATACCATATGATATCTTAGTGTTATGCATATTATTTTCATTAAAACAGCAGCATGGCAAACTAACATAAGCTAAGCTTTTGAACCTGAATTCTAAGCACACCCTTCCTTCTCTGAGAAATTCTGAATTACAATAACTTAGAAAATTTTTTAATCAAGAAGATATATTTTATGTCTTTCAGAAACACTGACTGTCACTTAATGTTTTAAAGTTGTCCTTCTCTTTTGTGTCCATAGCCATCATTTGAGCTTGTTTCCATCATCTAGTAACAAAACAAAAAAAGTCTAAGCAATAACAACATGAAGGGGGGAAAGCCAAAACCCAAACAAAATAAAACATTCAGAAACAGCTTTTCACAAACTTGCTGAAAGGGTTTTAAGGTTCAAGACAGCAAATTACTTCTTCTGTAGGAATCAGAGTGCAGCAGGGAAAAAAATATCACAGACCAGAGTGTCTTAGCATATTGGCAGGTGGGTCACACGCAGGGAGAACACACCACCCACAACACATATGATGGAGCTCTGCACTCACACACAGAACGAATTTCATCTTCATAATGCACTGCTACTTGACTAATGAAGAGCTTGGGCTCAGTCCTGGTGTCATCTAGAGAAGATGCTTTGGCACCTTTAGCTCATCACTGCTTGGCTTCCCAGTGTCCATACTGCAAGGTGACATTAAGATCAATTCATCTCATTATTAAAATCTGAGTTGCAGATTCAGCAAGAGCACTTTTAGTGAATCCCCTGATAAATGTAACTGTTATTTTGCATCACACATTTTCTGTGGAAAATATAAGGGAATGTATGCCAGTGACCCACAAAGGCAGGACACAGGGAAGTGGGAAAAAATGCAGCTCCCTTGAAAAGCCTCACAAAATCAACAAGCAGAGGGACTTCCATACCATCTTATCCTGCTTCAGACCCTCCAGTCCCACCTCATTATCTGCATCAATAATTCCTGCAGCAGGAGCAGTTCACCTGACACAACAGAGCTTTTATTCACCACTATTCATTCAGATAGAAGAAGCTGGGCCCACAATGAAGGAAAACTAAAGCAAAAAGTTCCTCAGAATTTTTAGGCCAGGGAGGATTATGCCTCCAGGTGGGGCTGCAGATCTCCTGCTGACATCGGTTGAGCCTTCCCAGTAGCCAGAATTCGGCTCTTTTTGCCTCTTAGCCAATATCTGGCTATGTTGCTCCCTGGCTACATCCTCTCCTACAACATTTTTTTCAATATTGAACTTTTGTTACACCACATCCTCAGCTTTCTTATACCTTTCTGTGCATAGAGTACTACAACTCAAGAGAAACTAGGAGAGAATTAAAGTCTGGCTTAAGAATCCAGGAAATCAGTGAAATAAGGAGAGGAAACGAAACACTAAATTGTTAGGAAGAAAATAGAAAAAAAAACAATCTTTACTTGCCTAGAGCAAGATTCAAGCTCAAATCCTTCTAGCTCTCAATGTGGTATACTGGTTGCAGACATATCTCCTCCACAGAAGACAACTACATGCCTGGGAGCAGCCGAACAGTCATTGATGCTTTAAGAATTTTGTGCACTGTAACAGCAATGCTTCACAGAATAATGTCAGGCACCAGTCCAGTTTTGGTAGCTGTAACCCAAGCTCTTCAGTTCGTGTTGCACTGCCAAAAGTCAAGGGTTATAAACAGGTAGATGCTGTAGCTGGCTATGGGCATTTCCAGATGGAGGTCGTGGTTTTATAAGGAGGTCTATACCCCCAACTTCCTAGATAGAATTTTAAAAGCTTACTGCAGAAAAACCAGACTTTGTCTCCCTTCGTACCATCTTCCAGCTTCCTCACCTTTACAACAGACAGTAAGGTTACAGTAGAATCAAAAGCTCAGTGGTAGCTGCTGAAGTTGGCACATTATGCCTAGAATATGGGGGAAATGGTGTTAATCAGCCAAACTACTCCAGTGAAGATAATCACTGTTCATTATTCTCAACAAACACATTTGAAAGTATTTCAGCCACCTTGTTTTCAAAACAAAAGAGAAGATTGCCTGAAAAAGTGTTGGGAACCTGAAGTTTTTGCTTGAAGAGCTATTGCAGGCTACTTATTGTTTTGCAGTTGGAAATGTGCAACTGACAGTAGAAATGTGGATGTGCCTGTGTATGTCTGCCGTGTGTGAAGTCTAGAGGGATTATTCTATGTTAATGAGAGCCAAGGAATTCCTCTAGCAGTATCTTGCATAAGTGAGAATCACATAATTTAAAGCTGGCCAGGGGCAGCTTTAACTTACATGCCATTTTCAAAATTGCTTTTTCTTTTCTTCTTTTTCTTTTCTTTTTTTTTTCCTTTTTTTTTTTTTTTTTTTTTTTTTTTTTTGGGAAAAAAATATATACTTATTTTTTTTTTTCA
>NW_009953941.1:830302-836671 GCF_000747805.2 Chaetura pelagica
TTTTTTTTTTTTTTTTTTTTTTTTTTTTCTTTTTTTTTTTTTTTTTTTTTTTTTTTTAGGGAAGAAAAGCTATAACTACATTCATTTTTGCTAGCTCTCTTCCATTTTGCATGTACACTAACCCTTCTACAGAATAGATTTGCACCCTTCTAAAAACATGTAAGTGAAATACATGTTATTTCCTTAATGGATGAATACTGATTTTACAGAAGGAAAGTGATAATAGTGCACAACGCTTCCCTCAAGTCCATTACATGAAACTCCAGGCTATATGGTCTGTAAATGACAACAGATTATGCCACTAGGGTCCATATTCTTCCTCTTCTTTAATTGCCTTCTTTTTTTTCCTACAAAACAGACTGGAAAGGGATGTCTTTCAATAACGGACAAGTTGCTCTTTGCATCAATTTATTTGTATTAGTCTTCCCAGCAAAGGAAAAACATGATTATTCTCCCAGTTGATTTTTAAAATCTTTTAAAAAGATACATTAAAATATAGGGTCTTCCTGTCTGCAACCACTCAAATATGTGATAGTTTCCTTCACCATGCAGTAAATGAAAGATTGTTGTTCATAATCCTTTGTAGTAGCTTAATACCAAATTTATCCCATTTAACAAAACAATTGTTTAACAGTATCTCATCACTTCCCAAAACTGACAGATGTAGCTGGATAAGAGCTAGCTTTGATTTGCTGCATAGCTCTGGACAAAGTTCTTTTTTTTAAAAGAAATTCCACAGCTTTAGCTCCATCTTTGCTAGACATGGATATAATACAAGGTTGTACTCTTTATGCAGTAAAACTTGTCACTAAAAATACCTATACAACACAAACCACTAGTCAAAAATTAAGATCTCTTTTATTACTTTTTTTTTTAAGATACTTTTTTATGACACCAATAAAAACTAAACCAGCTCATAGTTTTGTTGTTAGGAGTGGAAACACGATATTATTAATACAGATTGAATAGTCATGACCTTTCCATCCTTATCTTAATTCCATCCCAACCAAGAATAACTGAAGCAAATCAGCTGAAGAGAGAAGTTACAGAAAACTGCCCAACCTCATCCTTCTGTTCATTCGGTAATTAACAGGGACCTGCATTCACCGTACAAGTCCAGGGCAGCAATCAAACAACAAAAAATAAGATTTTGTGCATATACAGAGAGAATTCTTTTTATTAATTGACACTTTCTGAACACAGGTACTAAATCCATAACTTACTCAAGTTAGACTAAAGGGCTGACAAAAGGCAAAACATATTTCCTGCAAAGATTAAAAGTCAGTGTGAGGTAAGACTCCTTTTAAAATAGCTACATTAAAGGCTGGGTGGAACTTACAGGGACAGAGACCAAAATAAAACCGTCCAAGACAGGATTTTGTTTAAAATCACAAAATTTCTATAGAATGTTTCAGAAATAGGGGGGTTTTTCAGGTCCTGTACATTAAATTAAATATGAAGAAACACCTCTACGTTTCATATTAACTACCATTTCTTTTATTCTCAAAGTAATCTTAGTAGGTGGAGGGAGGGAGAGGCAAACCTTTTAAGCATTTCTAGCCTGATCTGGGGGTGGAAAAGAAGCTTGTATGCTCTGATAGTGAATGCCCCTTGAAAACAATAATTAGCTCGAGAAAAGCACAGCAGTTTCAGCTGTCTAAAGGCACAAAATCCTAGTGTCACCAGTTTGATCATCTCATTGATAGGATATGCAAAGACCTGTTCAGAAAAGCAGGAGCAGCAGTGATAGGGATTGACATGTTTGTACTGTGTCAGTTTCAGGCAGTAATGAAACAGAATGATTGTCAAATTTGAAAAAGTAAAAATAAATCGTAGAACTTAAACAGGGTGAGTTACAATTCCAAGGATGGTGTGTTAGCTAAATTTCGTTATTGACTTTTCTGAAAGGATAAACAAAATGTGGGCTAAAAATAAAGCATCGGGGAGCGGGGGAGGAAGACAAAAATCTTTCTAAACTCATCTTACTTGCCCTTTGGACAAAAAAAAAAAATCAGTAGCTACATGAAACAAGTTTTCATTTTAGCTCCTTATACATCAAGTACAACGTATATTTAAATGTTCCAGCATGTTTTTTGGTGTTTTTTGTTAATTATTATATTTATTTACTGGCAGACATATTTGGACGTTTACAAATCAAGAGAGTCACAGTTTCTGCCACTGCAAGTTTGTCACCTTTGCTAAAAAATAGCCTGTAGAGAAAACGCATATTCACTCAGGTTGAAGGTCAATACTTCAGGTTTTGTTTGTGTCTCTTGCAGAAAAGCACATTTTTCCTAGTCAGCCACTTTCTGTTGGACGCTGTGCATATGTGAAAAGATTGGCTAAAGACTGGAAGCTCTTTGTGCAGGGTTCATCGTTTGCTGTATTTTTATAGCATGCTCAGCACGCCAGAGACTCAGCCTCTCGGGTTCTAGCTGAACATGGCTGCTGCAGTACAAGAAATACTTGGAAAATAAAAATAGGATGGGAGCAGGACAAGGAGATTACAGAAGACAACTCTGCTGAAATCCTTCTTCAAGCCCTGTGCACCCACAAACAGGCAAAAATACACAAATAAAAGCTGATGCATAAATCAGTGTATCCTCAGTCTCCAGGAAAGTATATCCTCAATATTCTCACTTTGGAAAATGAGCCCCTCAACAGCATCCTGAACCAGCAGCACCTACCAGTCTGTCATTTCTGCCTTTCAAGGGGAGGGAAAAAGCCTTATCATAATTTTGGAGGAAGCACAGGGGTTTCTCAGGCTTTTGTTTTTTTTCCTGTGGGTATGAATGAATGTGAACAAACGTTAATAGCAATTACTCCCCAGCTGTAGCTGCTTTTCTTACTCCAATCTGCTTCATCTTTTGATTTGTTACAGCACTGAGAAAGAAGGACAAAATTTAAAAGTGATTCTGTGAAAAATCCACAGGCCCAGACAAGCAAATATACCCATGCTTGATATATACCTTGTCTTGCTCTGATTATATCTAGCCAGGACTTTATACAAAATTAAAAACTTTACATTTCTACCTGGCTAAAACTAAAGGAACTTTAGCTAGAACACTCCTGAGATTCAAAACCATTTGTCATTTCTGTCTCCAGTTAAAAAAGGAACTCAGATCCAATTCTGACAAGAAAAAGCTGCTAGAGTGTTTATTTTTTTATCAAAAACACCTTATAAGCTAATTCCAGAAGCACACAGTTTGGGAAATGAAGGTCTTTTGCAACAAGTCAGATTAAGCTGTTAAACTACCAGGAACTTTCCTGACACATACACAATTTTATAATCATCAGATAAATTCTGGTAATTTTTCTGTGTCTGTCTGGGAAACACATCACTTTTATAGTTTTATTGTCACAATTTGAAAATATGTGTTAAACTTTTGCTTCCAAATATAATAGTGACAGGATTTAAGAGAAAAACATGCAGTGAGGAAGGTCTAAATATATTTCAGTTTTTATGTGAAAAATAGCCACAATCCTGACCTGTTCCCTGTCAGTTGGACTTTTGCCAATATAAAATAAGATTAAAATATAAAATTAAAAGATGTTTCAAGATACTTCTTTAATAACTAGCTTAAAGATGAATTCTAATTTCTGTAGCTAGTACCTATGCATACAATCAAGGAATAATTACATAGGAAAGTAAATTTTTCATTTGTTTTTCCCTCAAAAGAAAAAAAAAAAATATTCAATATAGACTATTTTAATTATAGCACTTCCAACTCCAGTGCACTGAGTGAAACAGAAAGGTTACTAAGTTAAATTACAGGGTCTCTGAAAACGTGTTAAATCTTTCCAATCGAAATCTGAAGAATTAAGGAAATCCAGATTGCAATTATTTTTTGCTAATTGTAGAAAAAAAAAAAATTAAACCTTCATTTTTGAGATGGTACAGTTGCAATATTCCTACAATGTCTCTTAGTTTTCAAATGTGGCATATTATTCAGTCTGGGTCCTTTGATGTGTGTTTTTCCCTCAATCCATGCTCCAACAATTCTGTCATACAGAGAACTGAAAATTAAGTTATTCTCACCAGCAATACTCCCCCACAAAGAATCTATCAAACCATAGATATAAACCTCAGAACAATCCCTGCCAGGTTTCTCATGCAAATGCTGCAGAAAAACTTACAAGAGCACTTTAAGATATTGAGAACCCTTCAATACAACCCAGTATAATAACTTTTACTTGCTAATTTCTATGGGTCAGTTGCAAAGGAATAGACCTGTCAATCTTTTTCAGATGTAGCAGAATTTGTCTGTCTACAAACAGGGATGCTTTGTTGTTGCCATAGAGACTAATCCTCCACTTTCCTTCTGTTGACACAGCTAGTCACACTCTAAACTACCTGATCACACTTTTAATAGGCAGCTGACTCTAGTACCATAAAAAGCTCAAATCAAGTTCGCAACACTTCACGCATCTACTGTTGCTTTTAATAATAATAATAATAATAATAACAACAAAAATATAATAAAGTGTTCTGTAAGAAGAATTCTACCACTCGTCTTGAAAAGTGGATTGTGCAGAAATAGTGACTGTCTAGCAATTACTTTGCTCGAGTTCCAACTTAATTACATTATTCTAAGTGAATAAATGGTTATAATAGAGCAAATGTTATTTCAAACTTCCTTTTTTATATCTTGGATATGAGTTTTCTTTAATCATCAATTGATTAAACATCCAAAGTAGTATAACAATTACCTAGAAAATAACTTCTGCTTCTTTTCACAGAATTCAGTATGTTATATTATTTTCTCGCTTTCAAGTTTTAAAGCCTGACAAGAAAGCAAATGTGGAGGCGACTCATGCCCTGCAATAAAACAATGTTCTGAGAAAGGCAATTTTCATTTGGGTGACTTGAAACTTTGTGATATTTTAATAAATATCCTATTCTTAGAGCTGATTCAAAGTCTATTAATACCTTCTTGCTTAGCAAATCATATAGTTACAAGTGAGGCTTTTTCCTTAAAAACAAATATAAATAAATAAATAAAAAGGGGAAAAAAAAAAATTGTCCAGGTCAGAATAATTTTACAATCTTTTTCTTATATTATTCATCGTTTAAATAAAATGTGAAAGGGCCAAACACAACAAAATGGAAGCACATTAATATGTTAAAAGAAATTTTGCTTCCAAATGACAGAAATTCTTAATTTAAATTCTCCTGATTGCATTATTTAGATGTTTATTTTATTTAAATCCTTTTGAACATTGGCAGTAGAATGTCTCTGCTTCCATTCTTCAAACTGTCTTTAGCTGCCTTCAGTGTTAAATTGCCAATTCTCTTCCTGATTCCTCCCAATAAAAAATGAAAATTGTAAAGATAATTTTCCAAAGCTATTTTGCCCTCCTTTAACATATATTACAAAAAGTTTGTTGTGACTTCTTCAATTAACAAGAAAAATTGATGTGTATCATTAATTACGTCAGTAGAAATCATAAATCATCACTGAGTGCTGCAATTAGTTATTTTAAAGTCAGATGAAGACAAATGACAGGCAGAAGATAAATCCACAGACCCTTCAGATGAGAGTGAAATGGAAGAGAAAAAATGGAGAGCAAGATGCAACAAAATCAGCAACAGTTTATGAACTAAAACACATTAATCATTTTCCCCTGTTTTAACAATGCTAATAATGAGATTATAGCAAGATTAAAACACTAGTAGAAGTCAGTGGTGTTTCCATTACAAGCCTTAATTTTTAAGGGTTGTATATTTTTATTATTACTGTAAAGTGACTGAAAAATATTCTTTTATCATCTTATCCTTTTTGTTTTCTGTTTATTTCTGTCTTGGAGAATGATGGCTAAAATGCTGTGACAATTAGGCACCCTTTTTGAATGTATTTTACTGTCTTTGCTGCTCTAACGTCAGGGAGCAATATGATCTTTTAACTGACTTTTTTATGATGGAAAAACAACCAGCATGAATAAAAAATAGCAATTTTGAGTATATATATATATTAGTCGTATTTAAATTATATAGCCTTCTAATATAGCTCTATTCATCCCTCTATCTAATATCTGCATTAAGAAAGGTTGCTCAGAACATCCAGGAACATGTAGAGGAACAATGCTAGCGCTGCATACCCTAAAACACTGGCTTTTCCTAAAAAAAAATCTGCCAGGTAGACAGATTTACAAAGCTTAAGACCTCTAACAAAAGTTTCTGTGCTTAAGATCCACTTGCTTAGTGTTACTACCTGCACAGATATGTGGAGCTGCACAAATGTGGGCTAATACAGCCTCAGAGATTCCTGCAAGAAGATGTAATGCGTTGATGAAGAAACTTAAATTGGAGTTTATCTTACAGGACTAGAAATCTCTGGGGGAGTGGAAAAAAAAAAAAAAAAAGGCGGG
>NW_009953941.1:836971-839887 GCF_000747805.2 Chaetura pelagica
CAAAAAATCTGGGGGGTAGAAAAAAAAAAAAAAAAAAAGGGCGGGGGGGGGAAGGGATTTAAAATCTCTATCAATGGTCTTCATTGCGATATTTGCAAATAGTTTTGTACTAATTCTGTATGTACCTACACATACCTACTTGCCACTGGCATGCTCTCACAGTCCTAAGACCCTTTCTTAGCTGCAATCTCGGGGCTTAGGACAAAGCACAAATACCCACAGTACTAGAAAATTTTCCAGTTCAGAATCTAAACACAGATTTTCCAGTTAATTAAGCAGAGACATAGTACAAGGGTTTTCAAATCATTTACAAAATACCGAGGCATTCATACTTCTCACGTGCACTGAATGAAACGGCCGTTTCCCAATATTTTTCCCACCACTGGGTACACACAGGGAACGCCAGCATGAACATCAGTGTACATTGATAACACAATTTAGCATCCTCGTTGAATCACCAGCTAGGAAACGAGGAAGAGCTCTAACAGGGGATGAGCAGTTTTACTCTGTAGAGGAGAGGGAAGCACTGCAGACTCAGGACTTGCTGAGCCTTTCACCTTGATACTTCTAGAGCATGTGCGATTTCATGTTTGCAGAATTTATTTATGACAGAGAAGAAGAAAAACCTGTCTTCAAACCATTACAGAAGGCACCATGGGAAGAGAGAATTCTGGGACCTTAAGTCACTCTGATGTCATAGGCACATGAGTTTTGCAATTTTTTTGCTTTAGATTTTCCAACTCCTGAAGCAAAATGGTAGCTGCTACCACTGCCCATCTGTTACCTGCACAAGTAGGACCAGTGCTTTTAAATCCCATATTTGTTCTAAAATTCAGTTGTACAATGTCATGTTTAAAATGTCAGCAGCCATTTAAACTTTATTCAGAAAAATGTTTCTAGTTCAGCTATCAGTAACAGAGCTAAGCAGGAAACAAGAAAGTGAACCATCAGCAAAAGGACCCTTAGAAAAAACAATATTTTCTCTTTAAATCTCAAGCTACTGAAGGCATTTGGCAATTATTCTTGTCAACATCAGCAATATTATGATTTTATAGACAGTTTTCATCATAAAAATATTACTTTCTTTTCCTACTGTTATGCAGAATAGTCACAAAAAATAGTAGATAAGATGAAGACACAACATCTTTTCCCTACTTTCTAAAGATACAGAATTTACCCTAACCCTGCATTTAGAGTTTTCTTCTTTTGGTAAGTTACCCAATTATAATAACCATGTGACAGTAAGAACACACTAAACTAACTCATAAACAGACCCATTAGGATCATTCATCAGTTTTGGCTGTCATCAATAAATGCCCCTTTTTGACATTCAACATGTCTTGACTACTCCATTGCTTGAATAATTCCAGAAAGAAAATCAATGGGATTACCCACTGAGTAAACTATATGTTAAACACTAAGCTAAATTATGGGAAATGTGGTTCATGCATCTATTTGAAAATATGACTTTGTTATGTTGTTATATTCTTATCCAATATAACCTTCTCTATCTCGGTAAACGTATTTCATTTTACTGAAGTTCAGTGCAGGAAAATGTAGATGCTAGGTTCCCCATAAAGCCAGTCTTGCAAATGACAGTCCAGTGCAACTCCAAAAAGTCTAATACACCCTCTGCTATCTACTTTGTAAAGCTGTATTAAAACATTCATTCCAAAATGCATGAACCAGCAGATGAGTGAATTTTTATACCATATTTTAACAAGGCAGCTTTATCTACAACCTACATTGTGGGATGCTTTTGTAGGCCACTACCCTGGGAACAACTATTTCTTAAAGTGGTGTAGAAAGCATTTCACACACATGCAAAAACATACATACTCAATCGTTTTTGCAAAGTGAAAAAGGTACCCTTTTTTACTAAAGGGAATTAAAAAAATAACCCAAATATAAATCATGCAAATATTCTATTTTTGTATGGAAATGCAGTCAATTAGAAAGGTCTAATTAAAGAAGTAACAAGATCTAAAGACATTAAATTATCAGAGTCTTTCATTGGAAACAGCTCCTCAAACATAATAATTTACTGGATTAAATATTTTTTTCTTTCTTTTCCTTCACTTTTGCTTGCACTGGCAAAGATGACCTATCGCAGGTCAATTTTCCACTGTTCCCAAGCTTTTGTCTTCCTGGCTGCACATTGCATGCTCTCCTTATGCAACTTTCCACTTGCAACAAAAGAAAGGATTTAAAGATCAAAGAATATTGATCTTTATTCCAAAGTCGATGCTGCATATCCTAATGTGCACATCATGCAACGCAAGTTAATTTGCAGTCATGTACAGCAGGCAGGGCAGAGGAAACCTCTCTCTACCAGAGCTGCTGTTCAGAAATAAAAAAATCCAATGGGCCCAAACCAGTTCCAGATTAATTATTGATGGAAAAACTGAGTCAAGAGGGCATATACATGCCAAAGTTACATTCCTTCAAGGTGCTTCAGTTTTTGCTCTACCAGTTTTTTTACAGGTGCTGTATTGTAGCACAGAACCTGTTTTTTTAAGTTCTGCATGCTTTGCTTGGCTTTAAAATGACTGCTGTGAACAATTCTAATTCTTGCAG
Organism: Chaetura pelagica; assembly: GCF_000747805.2. NCBI lineage: Eukaryota > Metazoa > Chordata > Aves > Apodiformes > Apodidae > Chaetura > Chaetura pelagica. The sequence continues at coordinate 839,549 of NW_009953941.1, forward strand.
AGATTCTAAACTCTCTGTTAATTAAAGCTGATGCTAAAAGGGCTTTGTGAGACAGTCTTCTAAAGCCAATTTCACTGTACTTACTCTACACACTTCTTCAGCCACACTTTGTGTACCACGGTGGCCTGTGGTCATGTTGCAGATTCTCAGCCATATGATGGAGATTTATATGTATTTATTTCTGCCATGCTTTAAAGAATAGTTGTCATCAATTAAGACATGTTGCTTCTGTAAAAATGCAATAGTAACCATTGGTTTTATTTCTCCACTCCCTCCACCCCCAAAGATGAAGATAGTATTAAAGACAGCTCCTTCCCTCCAGAATTCTGGGTAGGGAAA
>NW_009953941.1:840153-857233 GCF_000747805.2 Chaetura pelagica
CGAAGGGGGGAAGAGAGCATGAAGGTTTTTTTGTTGTTCTTTTCGTTCTTCATCTTTTCAAAAGGCAGAGATTTTGTTCACAACAAGATTACAGAACTATACCCTGCTGTTTATAAATCTTAAGATGTATTTTGTCTATTCTTCCAAAGAGCCCTCTTTTGTCACGCTTACTCCTCCTGAGCAATATCTTATATCAGTATAAGAGCAGTATTTTCTCTGTGTTAATAAATGGCAGAACAGAATAGATTTCTTTTTATTAACTGCCTTTAGAAGTCTGGTCCTCTAAAACGTATTTTTAAATGTAGAATTATTCAGCTTTTGTCACAATCCTCTCCCCATCAAAAATAAATCAAAATGCTTGATATATAAAAGTTCAAGATAGGTGAGATTTCAAAGGCTAATCCCTAGGAAAAATAAAACAGAATATCAAGAAACCAGTTACCCAATGCTACTAGTTCTTGGCCTGGGAAGATTAATACAAAGGATGTGTGTGATTGTGAAGTCTGCAAAGTTACTTAAATGCTTTTCAAACCTACTTTAGACCTGGCTATGAATATGCTATGAATCCATTGTTCCAGAAAGATATTCTTTCTGACAAAATAAGTGAAATGTATCTTGATTGACAGCTATGATAAAAACTCCTCCTTAGCATCTCTGGGACCAAGATTTTTCTATAGGGATCTACCCTACTTCTTCTTTGCTATCAGTTCAAGAAACTATTGCCAATATAACTACACGTTTTGGCATGAAATGGTGTTTACTCTTGATGAGGAGTAATCATATTTGTCTGAGTGTGAAGCCTCTCACCTAAACTACAAACACTCTTACCTGGTATAACAAAACACTTTTGTTGGTCTGTCACCCACCCAGATCACTGTATCCCATGGTCATGAGAAAACTGGCCAAAATATTTTGGGTGTAATTATATGAGTGTGAATTAAAGACATTTCATTACTGTAGCAAAGCTCATTTTCCTTTTACATGGGCAGGAGTGAAGCTGATGTATAAGTTAGTAAATTAACGGAAAATTAAAATAAAGAAGGATAATATTTATGATTCAAAGAAATACTCCAGATGTAAAAGGCACTTTATCACACTGTAAAAAATTTTACACAGATTACAGCATAATCTTAAATTATTAATACTATGCAGTCACACCACTTATAGAAGTTGTCTATGCATGTGGCAAATGTCACATTTGTAACTCACCTGACTCCATAAGTTGGAGATTTTTAGAAGAAGTGTGTGTTTTCTGTGAAAAATACAGGTTGCCTAAGGACAGCTGGACCACAACAGTGTCTAGATTCTAATAATTAACAGATTAATTTGCAGTACATAGGCATTTGTGAAGGCAATTGCCTTTACGGACCTTTCTGTAAGGGAGCTACTTTTCTTTGCACCCACTCATTGGGGTTGACGGACAGTCTCAAAATCTAAATCTTATTTTCTGTGTATTAGACAGCATTCCTGATTAACAGTTTAGCATCTGAAGAAATGCCACCTTTCTCCCACTGACAGAAATAATATTTGGAGAAATGAACATGATTTTATCTTCCTGGAAATAAGTTTGTCAGAAATTTTTTCAGGGTGAATTGATAAATTCTTTAGTTTTCATTTCTGTTGTTCTGGTTTTGGAGATTTATATTAATTTAGATATTAAAAAACAGAGCTCTGATTGGTATTTAGCTGTATCTCTCCTGATTGTAGCAAACTTCAAGATTATTTTATTGCCCTTACTACTTGTTACTCTGTAGAAATATGCATGTATGTACAAACATTAACAGCTTTACAGCAGAGAAGCAAGGATTAAAGAGGCTTTATCCTTTTATCCTTTCCATCATTATCAGCCAGACTGGTATGTACTCCTGTATTACATGAAAAAGTACATCCCTGCCTCATCCACATTTTGATTGCAGTAGCATACTGTTCATTAGGTGCTTCCAGATACACATCAAATGAAGATACTCCTTCTGTTTATTAGTTCCTTATATATGATTAATACCATAACTGATAAAAAATACAAAAACCCTATTCCATAAAATTTGGCAGTCAGCACATCCATACAAGTACATTCAAAGTATTTGCTTCATAGCAGATGACTTCAGACAAGGAATAGCCTGTACCCATAAGCTTAATAAACAGGCAGGTCAAGAAAGGTAAGAGCACAATGTCCACTCTGTGAAACTCCCTTTGGGTACATAAAGAACAACATTATACAGTCTGGAGAGAAGCCACTTCAAGGTAGAGAGTTTAGCTTTTATTAGCTGAGGGCCACTATGTAGTTTGGGGTGCATCTATTACATTTTTGTCAGCATTGGAGTAACAGTAAAATGACCATAGTGCAAGAAATAAGCTGCAATTCAGCCTCTTTTCCCCACCCCCACCCCCCCCCTCCCTTTTTTTTTTTTTTTCCCAAATGTAATTTGAGTAGAAAAGAACAAAAAATAAATCTGTAAAATAAAATAAAATTTATAAAAAACCAACAAAAAACAGACTCAAAGCAAAATGGAATGGCTTTGTTGCAATTCCATAGAACAGCTGAAGTCCTTCCTGCTGGTGGGAAAAAACAGTTGCACAGTTTCTCCCCAGCCACGGGTCTCCATTTTAAAATGAACCTATACAGTAAGATGTTTACCACTCGCCTGAAAAGTCTCTGACTTCCCATCAAGGACTTGAGAAACACAATGAAACTCCATGACACAAATTGTCCAAAAGTAGCAGGCTGCTGAATTAAAGTAGTGTCAACAGGTACTCTTCTGCAGAAATTTTATATCATTTCTGCTCCTTAGGTTTCTTAACAGTTTATTGTTATTACAGTTCAATGTCTCTTCTGTTTTCTGAGGAAGAAATCAGCATTTCTGTAAGGGCTGAATTGGATCATGGATTTCACTTTTTTCTCATTTTTTAATCTTTGCTGGATTTCATAGCTGAAAATGTTTTTATTTACATGTTCTTGTGGATCATTTTCCTCAGTCTTTCTATATCACCTTTTAAAAATCGCATTTGTATGCATGGAGTCTTCTGTATCTAAAGTGCACTCCACAGAATGAAGGCTGATATCCAGCCAAGGGCTACCTGGGTTACAACCACAACTTGCACAGCTAGAAATCTGCAGGAAGAACATAAACCCATTAAGACCCTGGTGATGGAAACAATTGTGAAAAGTGATGCAATACCACTCCCTTTCAATATTACAAAATCTTTTGAACTGGGGTAAAAAAAAACCAAAACAATGCTATACTTGCTAAAGTGAATGATTATTTGTGGTGCATTTTCCCAAAATCATAGCTCATTGTATGAAGGCTGATTTTAGAATACATAATTATTCATGGAGCTAAACTCATAACTCTTTTGGTTTTGAAAAAGGAATTAAACTCAGGCAAGTTTTTGGAATGCGGTTTCAGGCAGGATTGGTCATCTGCTTGTAGACAGACAGTGATGCTGCTGCAGCTGCTTCTGTTCATTATAGACTATTTCACATTTTCTTCAGTGTCAACCCTTTATGCATTGAATCAACAGTGCTAGGGAAGGACTTATTCACTACAGGATCATGTTTCTGAGCTGCTCTGAGATTACAGCTATGCAGATGAGAGCAGAATTTGCCCTAATATGAAACATGGATGAATTTACTGAAATAATCCTTCTGCTTATCCTTCTACATTTTATTTCTTCTGTTTCCTCACTTGACAAACAAAGAAGCAACTGGTAGAGAGTTTTGAAGAAACACTAGTAGAGAGTTAATTCCCAAGATTCCCACTTTGATACTTGCAAGTTCCTGGGAACTTGCGTTCCTGCCAAGAGCAAAACCATTTAGTAGATCTCTAAGAGCATTTGTAAATAGGATGCCATCCAGCAGATTAATCAGCCTTTCAAAGCAAATAACTGAGGGGTTTAGTAAACAAGAGCTATAATAAAGCAGAGTGTTAAAACACACAGATTTATGTATTTATATATATAGATATATATAAATGCTCGTATTACGGGCAGGAAACAATTCATGCCTGGGACGACTGCATTATTAGTCACAGCACTGTGACCTCTCACCCCAAGTGATAAAGTACACAGGTCAGGATTGACAATACATACTCATGGCTGATCATGGCTGCCAGTTATTGATCCGAGGAGGGGAAAAAAAAGAAAACTTTGCAGGAAAAACATTGCTCTGAATTACAAACACGCATTCTCCTGAGACTCAGCAACTCTCTGGGTTTCTCCCACTGGAGCTGGAAAGCAAGAAGTGAGTTCAGCCAGTATTTAATATCAAGTGAATGTGGTGTTTAATCAATACTATTCTGCTTTTGTTCCACGATGTGGAAAGCAGTGTCTATTCATTCAGTAAAGGTTAATGCCAAGGGTCAAGTGATTTCACACTCTCTGTAGGATCCACAACATTTCAGTAGTTCAGATGCCTTGGACAATGATGACTCAGTTGGACTGATTTATTGCCACGCTAAGGCCCTGCTTAATACTAAAGTGCTATCCTATGATAATACCTCAGAAAATAGCACTGATAAAAGAGGAGGCAATAATTACCTACATTTTGAAGTAATGTCTTCATTTCTAACATCCTATAAAGATGTAAGGTCCATTTAAAATGATCTGCTCCTTGTATTAGCAAGTCAGTTAAATCAGATATTATCAGTGTTCTCTGGTTTATGAAATGCTGTCTGGGCTAAAGAAATCTGGCAGATGTATTAAGAAAAACGCAAATTGCAAGCAAATGTAATACAGTACATCATTTAACATACATTTTAAAGAATAACTTAATTCCTTGTCTACTTGCCCAAATAAAGAAATACTGTTCTAAGACATATTATTAAGATGAAAAAGGGAGAAATTGTTAATGTAGAATAAAAATATAACAATCACATGCTCTGTGTTCTAATTAGGCTTAAATATGTGAGACCCCATATCTAACAGTATTTACAATTGCTTCTTTGTCTTTTTCTTTAAAATGTCTAACTTAAGGGTAGATATGCATAAAAGGAAAGACTATGTACTCCCCCTCAGTATGATACACTGAAAATGACATTAGGTGAGGTCATTGTCTAAATCAGAATGCATTTGACTTTGTCAGGGGTTCTAATTTTGAACATGTTAGGATCCCTGATTATTATTCAGCAATGTCTTATTCAAGATGTGTTTTATATAATGAAAGAAGTTCAGATGTCACCAGGAAAATAGTGTGAGAAGAATTAATTGGAAGGCTTATCAGAGAAAAGTCATTTAGAATCCAGCTCTACCTAATATATCATTGAATGATGAATATACCAATCAATTAATGAAATAAAATAAATTCTGCAAATTTGACTGAAGACATCCTATTATTAAAAGTGGGAGGATATTTGGAACAGTTAATTACTCCTTATTTTAGGTCCTAAGTATGCAAAAAATCCTTCATGTGAATTTTCAGCATCCCTCACTCCCCCAATTACAGATATTTAGAAATTTCTAAAATGATGGTGTCATATTTTCTGTAACACTATGGCAGGCATAGAAGGAATATATTTTAATGTGAGTAAATGGAAGCTGCTGTATTCTTACATCTGTAAGATATCGTACCATCTTGCAAAAAGAAGATTAATAAGCGGAAAAAAGACAAAATACTCTGCATTGTATTTATTCAGAGATGGAGTGGTTATTATGAAATAAATTTACACTATAAGGCAACAACTTCACCATCTTTTGTGTAATAAATTGTTGCTGATGCTGTGAAATGTTTAGTGGCTGGATGGTTCTTTTCCACTCTTGGACAACTCTTTGAATAAGAAATATAAAAAATATCACTAAAGTTTGTGGATGATGGAGAAATAATACTGTTAAAGACCAAAACCAAAATCTCTGCTTAATTTTACAGATTTCAGGACCTCTAAGTAGTTCACGATTCTGGACAACAAATTCAGACTATCTGACATTTGTTGATTTCTTCCACTCCCAAGAAGGTTTCAGAGTCACAGTCTGAAATTCAAAACTCTATCAATTTTCCAGTTAAAATTTCACATGGAAATTTAGGTGCTGTTAACTAACATACCTCAGAGATGTCTCAGACCATGTCCTAAGACATCTGCAATAGAAAACAAAGAGTTTACTTTCTTAAAACTTCTGGAAGTTAAAAAAATAAAAACCTTTGTATTAGGAATGGGAATGTGTTTTTTTACTTGAACAAGACACTTTCTTTAATTTATTTGAAAACAGAATGCTTTGGATGGTCTCAGTTTACAATAACAAAGACTTTGTCACACTAAATCAGTCCACTGCACCATTAAGTTCAGAATCTTGCCTGCAGCCCCAGCCAGCACCCCGTGTATCAGATAACAGGAATACTCAAGGAAAAAGACATATTCTTTCAGACCCCATCAAGTGTGAGCATCCCCCTGGAAGCAGGAATTTTGTTAACTCAATTTACTGCACAGATCAGTATTAGAGATTATTTACTGGTAGAGTTTCACAAGTTAGCATTCAGCAAACTTATGTAGAGAAGTGTAGGACACACAGTCCATCTTCACACTAATTAATTTTCCCATGACTATGCACAGGCCCAAAGCCTGTGCAATATGTAGTTTTGCTGCAAACAGGAAGAGTTCTATATCAGCAGTATCCCAAGGTTACAATGAAGAACAAGAATATTGACAGTGCTTAGTGAAATAAGCTGAAAATGGCAAAATTGGGCCAAAAGGTGTTCCTAGACAATTTAGTATTACTGTATGATCTAACCATTCAAATGTTTCAGCTTTAGTCTGACAGCTGGACTGTGTATTCCCTCTTATTTTTCTGCACACTGCAGTGGAATTCTACTACAGCATGTATTTTGGAAACGGAGTCTTGAAAAAGAATCAGTTGTAGAGAAGAGAGTAGCTATTCAGCTCAACACCACTGTAATATTTGATAAGATACCAGGAATAAAATAAAATTAAAAAAAAAAAACAAAACAAAAAGGAAAATAAGACATGCCTAAAATTAGGCTTCTGAATCCATACTTAGGCAATTAAATAAAAGGCCTAATTACAAAGCCAGGCACTCCTATTATAGTGGGTGTCATCCTATTGCAGTGAGGGCAGTGAGTGTCTGAGTATCCAGGCTAATTATGCAAAATACTTGCTTTGTGACAGAGTGCAACATCGGTGAGATTTATACAGGGAAATTTAGCTGCCTTTCATATACTCAGTGATACAGACTGAATTTGGATCACCATTCATGTACAAGTTATATATGACGTGAAGGGACATGTGAGTCAATCATTAATAAACTGGTAATTACAATTCTGTTACTTAGCTCTGATTTATACACTTGTCTACTGTTTTGTTCCATTTTAATCACTTTTTCTGTTGTTTAATCTTGTACGACTGGGGTTTAGCAGGCTTGCAGTTCAGTTTTAACTATGTATCACTGTTAGAGTACAAAAGAAATTAAAATAATATTTATTTTTTTTTTCCAAATGGTACAATTTAATTAAATTTAGTAAGAATGCAATTTATAGAAAATAGAAGTACTGATTTCATACTACTAGGACACCTGCCAAAGATGTTGAAAACGATGAAAAAGTTAATCTTGCTTAGTTTTATGAAAAATAACACACTATTAGAGACAATTCACTTTGAGACATGTTATTTGGAAAGCAGCAGTTTACCCAGCAGTACTAAATACATGCATAATCAAAAAACACCCATGATAATCTGAATTCTGCTCCAACAGCTGGTGTTTCTCTGCAGTTCACTGATGGTAAAAGGACCCTGCTTAGCTCAGGGCTCCTCTGGGAGAGGATCTCCTGCAGGACTAAAACCCCGATTTGTAGAAAATTTGCACAAAAACATCCTTGCTAAAATTTAGATATCACCAAAGCCTGAGATGTAATCTTTCCTTCCAGAGCTGTTTCTGTGCCTTCACTGAGGTGTGCAATGGATTTCATGCACTCAGGTGCAACCTGTTGAGAATGCATGCGTGCATCTCAAATCTCTTAAAAATTTCAATCTGAAGCCTCCAACTGTTAAAGGTTGGCTTCCACTGACCTAGAAGATTAAACAGCTACTACCAGAGTGCTGAACAAGGCTGGCATCCTAACTGAACCCATGGAGTGACTTCAGAAAGACAAGGCACTTACTTTATGCTCCCAGCTGTAGAAGAGTAGAGTAAATATGGCTTTTTGTATCACCATGAGTTGAGATGGACACCATGAAAAATTGATATAAAAAAATAAGCTTTCAGAAATTACTCAGGTGATATCATGCTACAGATATAGTCAGTTCAGTCAGAAGAATTGAAAACAAAACTGTTCACCAAGCCTAAAAAAAACCAGAAGGATATCAAATAATGTTTGGGGATTTTCTTTGTTGCTTTTTTCTATTTATTTATTTATTTCAAACATTTCCTCAAGCAATTGTTTGTGCTGGAAGTGCAGGTCACCCCAAGGGCGACTCTGGGATAAAAATATTTCCCTTTACTTTCAATTCTAATGAGAAATCCCATCTTTCCTCAAAACACTCATACCATTTGTAAAGCACCATTATTTGCCATCCACAGTGTCTCAAAAACAGGAAATTAAATCCACAATTATGGACCCACAAGCCAAATCCCCACTTTTACTTGTACATAGGATATAATGTCTCTCAAGAAAACACCCAGAAGTAGCTGCCACCTGTGAAGCAGACAGGGGAGAAGATGTCAAAGGCAGTTGTTTCACTGTGCAGCATTAGTCTGTATAATCTCTTCGTTTCATTTGCTGAACTGAGATGTTACATAAATATGTCATTCTTTATGACAAAAGCCAAATAAATGCTAATACTATCATTAAAAAGAAACTTGTGTCTGGGGTGTAATGGGGAGATCAAGTGACAGAGGCAGTAACTTTTGCTCAAGGAAAGTAAATGTAAGCTTTCTTCATCTTAAAAGAGTGATGCCACTGTGGCACACGAATTGGGTTGTGTTGATACGGGTGTACATGGCACAAACACTCCAAACCAGGTCTCCATCTACTGTCATTTAGCACAGAAACCCTGAACTGTCATCCCCAGACTGAAAAATTGCCTGGCTAGCTGCTGTGATAAACCTGGTGTTGCTGATGGCGACTGGGCTTGACTGACCACAGGCTCCGAAGAAACTTTTAGCTCGACCTCAGAGATGCGGTATGTTCTGCAAGCACATGACCTCCTTGGTACAAAGCGCATGGTCTTCCAGGAAATACCAGTTTTACCTGTAATATTCATACCTCCCCTGCTACTTCCTTTCTTAAATGTTGTTATCAAATAACACATACTTAAACTAGATGACAAGAGGAATCAGAACTCTGAGGGAGTCAAAGCCAGTAAGGTTTGTCTAGCTTGGATAAAGAAGTCTTTAATCTTTACATTTACATTATTTGTTCTGCCTTTGCACAGTGCCCACCACAGTGAGACCCTCAACAAGGAAACAGACTATAAAAATACAGAATGCTCTTACTTCCTTTCATAACTGATGACTTGCCATCTTCTCAGGCATCTAAATACTGTGCTTACACATAATGCTGAATGAAGATCAAAGAAGCGTGTAGATAGCAGCCCTCCACAATCTTCCATCTCTCTCCACACATCTGTTCACATCATATTTGAGGTCAGTTCAGTCAAAGCTACCTCAGCTTTGTTAAATTTTTTTACAATACTGTAGCTTTTCGATGCCAGTGCAAACAAGCTGCTATGACATCCCTAGGATTAGGAAAGATTTTAAATTTCAGTCAACTTGGCCTTGTTTGTTTGCCTTAGCTAAGATGAGGAGTTGTCAAACTACACAATTTCCATAGCTGTCAAGGGTGTTTTTGAATATGCAAATCTGAAGTACATTTTATCACAAACATTGCAAAAAGCTTTAAAACCGGGACATATGAAATATGTATACTTTCTTTTTGTTAAAAAAAAAAAAAAAAAAAAAAGTCTCTAGCTCAGCATATAGGCCTTCACCTTGTATATCAATGTATTGCTGTCTTCCTTGTTTTGTAGCCAAATTGAAACAATAGAACACTTTCACCTCCTTTTGTTTATCTCCTTTAAGACTTTTATTATACACAGGTATTAAAAATATTATTATATCATTATTATTATATTATTATATTGTTATTTTATTATTATATTATTATGTTATCATTATATTATTACCCTTCATGGCAAGCTTAATTTACTCCATCAAACAGGTAATTAAGAGAGGCTGGTGTACAAAACAGCAGCTTGCCTTGGTGTACAGAGAGAGATGATGAGCAGACTGGTGAGCATTGGGTCTATTTATCAGTTCCCAGGTATGTGCTCCCCTTCCTCCTGGTGAACACTCTGCCAACCCACAGCCCATCAAACATCTGATTATGTTCCCTGCAGCACTTTAAAAGTGAAGAGGGCATGTCACACTTAATGCCTGACAAACTCATGGTTACAATGAGAAGGAAATTATAGCTAGCTATTTCCAGCAACCATCACAGCAATTTTAAGGAAGTTACATTTTCCTAACAAGCATATTTAACATTAAGGAAATTTTAAAACCATTTTTTTAGGAAGTGTGTCTCCCCCTAGTTTGTTCAGGTTTTGAGTTTTTGTGAACAAAAATACTAAGTATGTAAACTTCAAATCCAGTTAATTTACTTTATCTTTTTTTGTGGTCTCCTCCCCCTACATAGATCTCTGCTGCTGTTGACACACCAGAGGAGCAGATGTGGTGGTGATTTGTCAGCCTGCAGGTCTTCTACTGAACTCTGTCTTCTTCCACTGCTGCCTAAAAACACAAGTAAGGCGGGTCTTGCACTCAGGACAGAATTCTTCACTTCTAGTGAGAAAAAGTTGGCCTTTGGGTCTTACCTGCCTGGAGTTTTCACCTTGATTACAATTAGAGATTTCCTGTTAAATGGACTAACTCTGCTACAGCAGCATAAGAATATTCAAAATGCTAATGAGGGCCCAGACAAAACAGACTGAAGAATCTGTTGGAGAAACTGAAAAATCAACTAAGATGCAGAGGAGAGACACCATGAAGGGAGTACAGTAGTAGCCTTTGCTATGGCAAGTGTGTTGCCTTTCTCAGGCAGAAATGTTGGAGAGTATTCCCTCTTTTTGAGCCTATAGTTTAGGTTCATTTTGAGCCATTTATTTCAAATAAGACAGATCACTGTGTTCTGCCTACAGAACCCCAATACAAAATATCATGTTTTATCACTTCCCACATGGAATAAACATACAGGAGCAAAACAGAGAAGATTTTATATTAAATTTGGCAGTTAGTCTAATGACTCATTGCCAATATACATTTCTTCTAGAAGCACATTGCTTGTTGTAGATATGGAGTGTTAAAACCTTTATATTCCTGTATAAGACTAAGCTGAACACAGTTATATCTAGTACAGAAATACAGTTGTCAAGAAAAAAGGGCAATCCAAACACCACACTTCTACTGTTTCCTAAGGACAGCAATCTCCTGTGCTCCTGCAGACATCTTGAAGGCATTGTTGACATGTATTATTCTGCACATTTAATAATGCCACATAGGACTCTGAAAAGATAAAGTTATACAATGCCTTAGGCAATTATGAACAAGGATTATAGGGAAAACGAGGATGTAATGTAGAGTACAAGTGACATGATATAAGCAGAATATTTAATATTTAGGACAGCAAAACAAACACCACACTGTCTTAGCTACAGTGACACTAGACACCATTTCTTTTCTACACAGTTCAGCTCCATTTATCTGAACTAGCAATGTTCAAATTCATTAATGAAGCCATTATTGATTTGTGGAACATGACTTAAAATCTCAGCAAACACCGAGCAATCTGTGAGGAGCTCTTGAATACTGAACGTATGTAACTAGACATCTCAATTTAACAACCAGACATACATTAAACAGCATTAATAGCTAGGCACTTAATGGATCAATTCCCACTGTTTGTGTAATGTGGAAATAAAAAAGGCTTATTAAATGACAAGCTTTCCCTGGTTTGTGCTAATTAATTATACACTGCATCTGACTGCTAATTTAGTGGGAAAATGCAGCCCAAAACTATGGTTTCTGCTTGAACTTTGCCTCAGCACCACCTAATTCAGCACAGAGTGCAGCTGCGACCTGCCTCTGAACGTTGACAGTATTAAATTAGAGCACAAGGCCATCAATTTAATAAGTACTGTAGCAGGTAATTTGAATAAGGACAGTATTAGTATTCTACCAGTGCACAACTAAAAGCAGCTGACCTTTCAGACCAGAGAAGATCCTTGAACACATCTAGCTGAATCGGAGAACACAGTAATAATCTGACCATGTTAAGAGTGCCAAGAGAGACTTTTACAGCTCTACACCCATTACTATACATCAGCTACTCTACAGTATACAAGAACACTTTATGTACAGAAAAACAAGGTTATAAATAGAACAAAGGCAATGTGAAAGATATATTTGCAGTGGCACATTTGAAAATTCTCCTTATTACCTTGATTTATGGTATAAAGAATGTAAAATTAATCAGTGCACATAAAAATGCACTATGAACACCCACATAACAACTCAGTGACTTTTCGCCACAAATTTAGTTCCAAGAACACAGGTATGTGTTGTGTAGTAAAAATACAGCATATAAAATTATTTTGCTATCATATCTGTTTTAAACGCAGCTATATAAGAAGGACATAGCATTCAGGCAAGAGAAAGATAATGCTTTTCAGCTAATTGGCAAGTTTCTGGCATTTTATAACGACAGTAAAAATTCCCTATCAACAGACTGTTTGTACAGCCACAGAACCATGCAAAATTCCTCTAAATTCTCTGAAGCCACTTTTAAAGGAATCAGGGTCTGCTTATAAATATTAAAAATCACACGTAAGATCAATATAAGAAAAATCACAATCATATGATCGAATGCAGAACAATTTACATGAACAATCAGAACAATTATTTTCTGTTTTGTTCATTATCTGAGGGACTGGGGGGCCAGAGAGGATTTTTTATTATTATTATTTTATTTTCCCTGGGTCAGGGGAAGGTATTTGAGGAGCAAGTGATACCAGTTCTCAGAAACTGGTTTCTCATGGATGTCTTCTAGCAAATTTCAAATTTTTGTAAATAGGAGTGGAGTTTTCCATCTGGCTCTGGCCCCTCTTCATCAAGTTGTCCCACAACTTCCACAAACAGTTCTCAGAAAGGAACAGTGGAAAAGTACACCACCCTAACAGAACTGCTCCCAAAACTGGGTTTTAGAGTGAAAAAACAACTGAGTGAGAGCCTTGACTTTTATTTCCTTCCTGAAAGATATAATTCAGGTCCTCAGGTCCTACCATGTCTACCACTTATTTCAGAAATGGGCGTGCATTCACACAGTGTCAGTGATCAAGAGAAAACTGTTTACTGATGCATGCCTGAAATGTTTAGTGATACCTGATGCCTTTCAAACCAACAGGGCACCTATTTTCAATGACAAAAGCCTGATTAACATCATTTTTCCACATCTTAAATAGAGTTGTGTAAAAAACTGTGGTGCTTAGAATACAACATAGACACATAGACATAGGGATTGTTAAACAGCTATGCAAGAATTATTTCTTCTACATGAAAGTGTAGACTGTTTCCTGGGGCATTGCTTACAAATATTAAACACAGTCTGAGCTTTTAAACCTCTCATCACAGCAAACAGACATAAATTCATTTTGGATGTCTACCTTTTATCCTCCTGAGTTGGAGCTAATGAGACCCACCTGGTCTGGTTGCCAGTAAGACTCAGCAGAACAGACATGCATATTTATGCAGACTCCTGGAAACTGACACAGTTTGTCACATCTCCTCAGAAGCTGGGTTCAGAAATTTAGACAGTTTATACTTTGTTAACACTGGCAGGAAAATTGACCGAATTTGGAGGGACAATTGATATTTTTGAGATTATTACAATACAGAACACATTTTTCATGGCCATAACCAGGCATACATCACACTGACAGACAATTTACAAAATGGGTATTGTTCAGTTAAAATATGCATAAAGCATTGTGGGCCATATAAAATATTTATGGTCCAGATGCAAATGGCAGGTAGAGGACCCCTCTGGGGCAGAAGGGGTCCAGTCTGGAAGGAACACAAAAGAAAAGAAACATGGAGGATAAAAGAGCTGATATGGAACTGGGGAAGAGAAAGCCACATATGGAAGTGACTTGCTGCCTAGAAAATTATGTGATCCTCTGTTGTGGGTTCACAAAGTCCCATAGTCCTCTTGCCACGAAAGTATTATTCTGTACATATTATGGATTAAAACCAATGCATTGTCCCAGATTACAAATTCAACAAGTCTGAAAGTGAACTCTCTGAAAACAAAACAAAACAAAATCCAAGGTTTAAAATTAGGACATAATATTAAAGAAAAATAAATAAATAAATAGGTAGATAGATAAATATAAAATTAAATAATGACCAGCAGTCAGACAAAAAGAACTGTGAAATGCCAAGATGGTTTATTTGCCCAACCCAAATTCTAATCTAATTCATCCCTTTACCTAGCAAGAGTATAAATGCATTAGGTATATTTTTGTCCAGCCCATCCTTAGTGAGAGGTGACATGAAAATAAGGTTTGAAAAAAAAAGCAGGAGAAAGATGATGAAGGATGAGTTATGAAAAGAAAGAGGACCCCTTTCTTTCTCCATCTAGTTTGACCTGTGCAAATCCTGTAGTTGTCTGACATCATGCAGGTTTAATCCTAATTTCCTGATCTAATAAAGGGTTGTAAACCAGTGCTTTTCAGCAAAAAATAACTTCTATGTACTCAAAGTTTTCTCTCTATTTTACTCATGCTTAGCACCACCTTTCTTTTTTTCTTTTTTTTCTTTTTTTTCCACAATTTTAAAAAAGGTATTGCTGCATACCTAAGCCACAGAGGACCAAATGCAATGTTGAAACACGTTACACAAAAGACACATGACAAGATATTTCCATTAAACTTACGCTACATAAAAATGGAGGGTAAACGGCACATGATTCATTCATGAATGGAGCCTTTAGTCTGATTTGTGGCAATAAGTATGCTGTCATAGGCTTACTTATTGCAAAGAATGTATCAAATTACCTTTGCTGCAATTATTAAAATTCTTTCTCCACCTTACAAGTGAACTTGATTTCAAGTGCCAAGAATCTCCCCAGTGAGATTTCCTATCAAATATTTCATAACTAAAACGTTAAATACAACTACTAAAAGAGGACAAGTAATAGTATAATCCATTTTATTTTTAAAAGGCTTGCAATTTCAGAAAGTACTAATACTAATAATATAACCACCTAGTTTAAATGTGATAATGTATAATACCCTACCTGCCAGTCTGCTTATCTAACATCCACAGTAGCTGTACATACAGATGGCATTACTTAATACAAATTGCTTAGAACCAAAGTGTTTGAGATCAGTATTAAAACAGCCCAGCAGAAAATTATAATTACTGCAATAAATACTGATTTTCTTCAGGGCATTCATGTAATACCAAAAAAAAAAAAAAAAAAAAAAAAAAAGGCAAAAAAACCACCCACCACAACAGTGCCTTAATTCTACTTAATTAGGCAGCTCAGGTTTTCAGTACTGAAATGACATAAAAGTACTCTATAAATTTGTTAATTAACTAATTGTATTCTGGAGTTTCTGACATGGTTATATCCTGGAGAGAAGGAAGCAAAAGTATAAAGTCCCTCTACATAATATAGCAGAAGTATAATGCTGAAACCAACTTGCTATATAAATGTATTATTTTTCATTGCTGCAGCTGAAGTTCTCACTAAAGAAACAGTGACAAGTCAATCTCTCTTCCCACTAGTAGTAGTATTTTAGAATTATTTTTAATGAATAGATTCTTAACTATAAGGTTAAAAAATGCTGAAGCAGGTACAGTGTACAAATATGAGAATGTTTCAACATAAAGCAGTCTTTGCATCTAGCCCTGAATAAAGCAGAAATAGCAATTTTGGTGCCTTTTTAAATTATTATTATTTTTGGTTGACTGGTTCTTTTGCTCTGCCTCCACCACTATCAGTTTCCAGACACTTTGGATGTGACTGCTTCAAAGTTTTGGGCTCTGGCAGTACTGAGAGTCCCTTACTGTCAGGTAATGTTATTGCTATAATAGAGCACTGCAATGGAAATCTGTGGCTGGGAAAAGTCCCTGCTGGATTGAGAACTAATCCCATATCAGGAACTAATCCCATATCACCAGCCTTAGTGGATCTGTGTTTGGTGGACAGCCAATGACCAGCATAGTACTTTGATTAGTATAGTACAATTTGCATGTTTTAGTTTCTGCATTTAAGAGAATCCCATTCTCTTCACTTCTTCTCATAGTCAGTGTTCTCTCCGTTGTTTCTGTGCTCAGGTAATTTAATGAGGTCTTTACATGCATTGTGTGATCAAATTAATCTTCTCTGAATCCAACCCTGATGGTTGGAATCCTACTTGCACCTTGGTAAGAGCTCTGCTAGTCTTTAATGACCTTTTCCTGTTCATCTTTATTCCTCTTCACACAATAAATATCTTTAATGCCATCAGTGACACCATCCCTTTTGCCCTAACATTTCTGTGACTCATTACATAGCGAAAAAGCTAATCCTCATAAACATCCTTATTCTTGGCTCTACATTTAGTACTTCTCAGGAAAAAGCTCTGAAAATACCGAAAAGCATTACAAATGTAAAATGTAATGTTAGGAGTTATTAAGAGTGACACAAAATGTGTCACGTAGTAGAAAAATATTATACAAAGTCCTGAATAAATTCATGTCTTGAATTTTACCTAAAATCTAATAGCTCCAGCTCAGAAGAATATCATGGAGCAAGGCAGAGTTATGGCACATAACTGGACAAAAGAATGATCCAATGCAGGGACCAATTTTCTATGAGGAAAGGTGTGATATGTAAGGAATCTACTGGGGAAAAAAAACAAAAAAAAACACAAAAAAAACCACTAAATGTAGCAAGGAAGGGGATGGTACAGCAGATATCTGTGCAATCATTAAGAGTACAGTGGGGTTTTGGGAGAATAATTAATAGTTATTTCACCCTGAGAACTATCAGACACTTGAAGAAGTGGGTTTTGAAAGGAAAAAAAAAAAAAAAAAAAAAAAA
>NW_009953941.1:857396-864875 GCF_000747805.2 Chaetura pelagica
AAAAAGAGTAAGTAAATGAGTCATTAAATAAACAGATGCAATCTTCATCTCAGGATGATCCATCAAGTACAAACAGATTTTAAAAGATTCAAGGAGTGTCGGTCCAGGTGTCGTCTGCCTTCTTCTGGATGTCTAATCCTCAGCATAGCATTAACAAGGTAATTGAAAATTCTGTCCACTCAGGGGTCTCATTATTTACCAATATGAGGCAACACAAACACTAAATCATCAGAATTTTCTCAAAAAACAAAATGCCAGATTTTCATGGATATCGTTTACATTTTATTCCAAATTCTGAACTAATTTAATTATTTTTCTTCTCAGATAGTTGAAGCTCACAATTTTGATCCAGGCCTCATTCTCAGTCATTTAAAATGCATCAAAACTATAATAAGCCAAAGATTTTATATTTGCCTCAATTTAAACTTTTAGGTTTATCATTCCCTTCTCGGTGGCTATGGAAACAACCACAGTCCTCTTACTTATGTTTAACTGGGTCTTCTTCCTAAGGCTTCCATTCTAGGCTTTAGCTAGGTGTGCTGATTCTTCCTGCATAAGGAAAAATCTCCAATATACTGTCTTATCTGCTCATCCTCACAGTTTACATCCCGATTACTGAGACATCATCTTCCATGACCCTGTTAAATAAAACCTTGCCCTTCTCATATCCTTCATAATACTACTGGAAAGATACAAAGTATTGCTTTTATGTGTGATCTTTGTCTGTTTGTAATACAAACAACCCATAATATTATTACTAATAAAAGTAACAATAATATCATGGTAAATATAATAATAATAATGTTTAAAAGTAATTACATATTACACACCACAACACACAAATCTCAAAGAAAAATCTATGCTCCTTTCAATTTTATAAAGGTAGATCCAAAAATGACTTGATTAACTTCTCTGTATTTACAATGGTTCTAACAAGAGGGAAAAAAACGCTATCTTACCATTTTGACTGGCCTAAAGACCCTAAAACGGGCAATAAAAAAAATGCCTAGGGATTTTCCTAAGGATTGTCTTGTCCTGTTCCTGTTCCCCTACCTATCTGAACCTTCTAGACTGGTAAAAGACAGATCTCTCCTTAAAAAGGGAATACTGCTTGTTTCAGTAACAATTAATTGTGTTTTTAAATAGTGATTTTAGAAGCACAGAAGGTGTTGTGTTGGAATGAATCTTCAAATACCATGGGCAGGGACACCTCCCGCCAGCCCAGGCTGCTCCAAACCCCATCCAACCTGCCCTTCAACACTGCCAGGGATGGGGCAGCCACAGCTTCCCTGGGCAGCCTGGGCCAGGCTCTCACCACCCTCCTAATAAAATAAAATAAAATAAAATAAAATAAAAAATCCATTTCAAGTATACTGTATTTCAGTTTAAAACTGCTGCCCCTTCTCGTGTCTCTACAGGCCTTGGTGAAAAGTCACTCTCCATCTTTCTTATAAACCTACTTTACAAACTGAAGGCTGCTCTAGTGTGATGGGAGCATCATCTTCTCCTGGCTGAACACCCCCCAACTCTCTCAGCCTGTCTCCAGAGCAGAGCTGCTCCAGTCTTCAGTTCTGTGGCATCCTCTGGACTTGCTCCAACAGCTCCATGTCCTTCTTGTGTTGGGGACCACAGAACTAGACCCAATACTGTCTCACCAGAGCAAACCAGAGCTGGAGAATCCCCTCCCTTGACTTTCTGGTCACTCTGCTTTTGGTGCAGCCCAGGACATGCTTGGTTTCTGGACTGTCAGCTCACAGTGCCAGCTCATGTCCACGTCCATTAGTCCCATGGACTTCTGTATGTTCAGGTTACTCAGGTGGTCTGGAACGTGATCCCACTTAGGATGGGAGAAATTTAGTTCCCCAAATCCCTGCCTTGATGTCCAAGGGTCTGACACATGTGGCATCAAACAGTGAGGTAAAATATTGTTTAGTACCTCAGCCTTCTCTGTGTCAGCTGTCACTAGGTCTACTCTCTTATTTATCAGGGGATACATTCACTGTGACTACTGCTTTAAAGGGATGGAAAACTGCATAAACCAGTAAGCAACTGAATGACATCACACCAAACACACTGAGAAAGAGAAAACCCTAATTTGTGTTGAATAAAATTTGCAATTTTGTAACTAGTAAACTAGGTTTATTAAATTGGCCAATGCAGACTCATATCTCTAAGTTTACAGTCAAATGAGGAGTAAAATGAGGTGTAATGAATTGATAACATTGTACATTGTAAGTCATTGGAAACAAAAGCTTTAATGTTTAAGTGGTTGAACAACCCTGAGATTGTATCACTTTGCTTCACATCATTTAAAAAAATGAAGTGATAAAGCCTCTTATACAGTCTGGCAATAATAGTTTTGAGGAAACTTTATGCACTGGCATGAGTCAGTGACCATTATGAAAGAAAGTAAAATTAGCATAGGTAAACCTGCAAAAAGGCAAGTTGTTTTTAACACAGCCATTTTTAAAATTATACATCCTGGTTTATTTCTATTCAGATCAATTAAAAGTGCAAA
This sequence comes from Chaetura pelagica, assembly GCF_000747805.2. Lineage (NCBI taxonomy): Eukaryota > Metazoa > Chordata > Aves > Apodiformes > Apodidae > Chaetura > Chaetura pelagica. The sequence continues at coordinate 859,915 of NW_009953941.1, forward strand.
AAAAAAGTGAGGGGTTATGAAGGAATTAATTTTTTTTTTAAGTGTATGTTAAAACTAGAACCAGTTGTTTAGCAGCCTTCTCTAGCATCACATTTCTGGTTTTGGGAGATGCATGCAGGGCTTGTGAAGCCAAGAAGACACATAAACAGATAACAAACAAATCCACAAAAAATTGAAGAATATACCTTAGGGCCTTATGATACCAAAAACCAGCAAGAGCAACAGGAAATGGTCCTATCACCTTTGTGTTTATGTTTATTATTGCTATAAACCTTTAATGTCTCTGAATTAACTGTTTCTATGCTAAATCCATTCCTTAGACAGATACCACATTTCCTGGGAACTATCAGAAGCTTTACTAGATACAATTGTTCACAACAGCTATGATTAAAAAAATAAATTTCAGAAGACATAATAACAAAAAAATTGCCATAACAGGTCAGACCAAAGGTCTAATATGTAACCTGTATCCAGCATCAGCTAGAGGAGGAAGTGTATATAAAACAGGAGGTGCATGGAGAAACCCTGATACACCTCCACACCTTCCAGCAGTTAGAAATATCCTCCTGGCTGTGGTTTGCATTCCATTCATATTTAATAGCCACAAGTGGATTTGCCATTCATGAAGATAACCAAATTTAAGTAATTCATCCCCCTTTGCCTCCATGATACCCCAATGGCAATGAGCTGCACAGCACAGCTCAGAGGGGTATGAAAAAGTACTTCCCCTTGGTTCATTTTCAGTCTGCTGCCTGATTATTTCTTACAATAAAAGAACCAGCAGGAAGACAATGAAACTGCAAATAATTGTTTCTTATACATCTACTTGCTGGCTGTGGAGCAGTAATCACCCCTCAGCTGCTGGTACAGCAACAGACTCACAATAGATGTTTTGTCTTGTGCTCCTGTTACGTGGGGCCTGTTGGCTTCCAGATTAGTGATAGCACAACACAACAAGGAGAATTTAAAAGCAAACACACACACACACATACACACACAACAAAAAGGGACGAAGTGCTTTAAACCTTTCCTGACACACAATGAATTTGTTACAGGCCTTGAACTCTTCTACTTCCCCTGTAACTGCTTTCCAGCTGGGGAGCGAATTTCATAGGATCATCATCATCATTACAGAATGGTTTGGGATAGAAGGGACCTTAAAGATCTAGATTTAACCCACCTGCATGGGCAGGGACACCTTCCACTAGATCACATTGCTCAGAGGCCCATCCAATTTTGTGCTCATAAGAGTGAAAAAAGGTAGGGTAGTACATGACAGTTGTAGTGAGGTGTCTCCCTGAACTTCAGCTACAGGACACCTGAACAGGGAAAGAAAAATGGCAAGGTCTTAGCTTTAGTGTAGAAATGCAAACAAAAAAATAATAATAAAATAAATCTACAAAATACTGTTCTCTTGTGAGACCCCAACTGTGTCCAATTCTGGAACCCCCAACACAAAAAGGACATGGAGCTGTTGGAGCAAGTCCAGAGGAAGCCAAATATCTGATCCAAGGGTTGAAGCAGCTTCGCTCTGGAGGCAGGATGGGAGAGCTGGGGGTGTCCAGTCAGGAGAAGAGATGGTTCCAAGTAGACCTTAGAGCAGCTTCCAGTGCCTGAAGGGGCTCCAGGAAAGCTGGGGAGGGACTGGGACAAGGGAAGGGAGTGACAGAACAAGGGGTGATGGATTAAAACCAGAAGAGGGGAGATTGAGGAGAGACATCAGGAAGAAATTCTTTAGTGTGAGTGTGGTGGGACCCTGGCCTAGGTTGCCCAGGGAAGCTGTGGCTGCCCCATCCCTGGCAGTGTTGAAGGGCAGGTTGGTTGAGGCTTGGAGCAACCTGGTTCTGGTGGAAGGTGTCCCAGCCCATGTAGCATGGTTGTAACTAGATAATCTTTATTGTTACTTCCAACTCAAACCATTCTACGATTGTATGATTCTATGAAACTAATGGGAAAGTGCAAAGAGAAAAACAAGGACAAGGTGAGAATTATTAATCTACCCAGTAGTTACACAGCAACATGCCCTGTTCCACGTCTAAACAGCTTCATCAAAGTATAACTATATATACACTGTAAAAACAAACCCTCATGAAAATCTGATCCTGTCAGTCACAATGGTTATTGTTTCTACATCAGATGTTTCTTTACCAGAGAAGCTATTCTGCATATAGATAAGTTAGATTGTTAAGTGACATTCCTCACAATTTTATCATATAGTGTATAGAAAATAAAAGAGAACATCATCATCTAAAGAAAAAAAAAAAAAAAAAGTCTTAGAAAGCAACAGTTGCCATGAAATAGGCGGAAAATAACTTTCATTTCCAAGAGCAAGAATTCTGAAGAGAGAACCTGCAAATAGAATGGGTGAGGGATTAACAAATAAAGGAATTCTCAAAAAAAAATAATTAAAAAAAGAATCAGAACATTTTTAACTAACCTCACAACAGAACTATTTGGTGTATTAACAAAAGAGACATCTAAATTAGTTCATCATATGCAATACATATGTATTGCATGGGTTTTGCTCAACCTGTTAGCCATGTCCAAATAAAATTTTGTCGAAGCATGGCGTACACTCTGGTGGCAGAGAGCAAAAAAATTTCTCAGGAAAAGAGAGATTGCTAGGATTTGGAAGAAAATTCATGATCTGGCAAAGGGTGTGTTGTACTTTGTTCTCCCTCTGGAGAAATGTAGTTGTCAGGTGTTAGAACAAAACCAGGTCCAAGCCTTGCAACTGTGAGACCTGAAAAATTTCTGGAGGTAAAACATATGTAGATCCAAATACTGGCTACCAACAGGGGTTAAATCATGATTCCTTCTTTTTAAGGTAGTTGTGAAAGGAGACTTTTGTAAGGGATTTCACCTTGCGAAGAGGGGAACAGAGTTAGACCAAAAGGCTGTGTCACCCTGCAGCTGCTGTACAACACCTGGCTTTCAGCAGCATATCCTGCCTTACATGCCATTTATCATGGAACAGCTGAGCCATTCGTCAGTTTCACACCACAGAGCTGAGCACAAACATGGTCCATTCAGGCCAGGATCTTGTCTCTCATGGTGACCAGATGCTTAGGTAGAGGGGATGAGGAAACAGGGTGGTAATGCACTTCCTGCAACTGCCAGAGAGCCCTCCAGCTGCTGGCAGCTGGGTGTTGTCACATGTCCTCAGAAAGCATCCAAGGATCTAACACAGTTTAGAAACCATTTATAACTTTCTGCTACACTGTATGAGAAAATGAGTCCTACAACTTAATCATGTGAACAAAAATGGATTGTTTTTATTTTTTCAGTTCTTAAGCTGCCACCTCCTGAATGTAAAAACTAATTTCAGGGTGCATACTGGGAAGAATTTGTGTTTTGGATTCAAATATACAATTCTATTGATACACCAAAAGCTGAAAAATATGAGGCAAATTCTAGCACTGTATTCCCAGGATCAGCCAGGCTCCTTCAGATTTTAACCAATCCAAAGAAATCCTAGAAACATTGATATTCATAAGCAAAATTTAAGAGAAGTTGACATTTTTATCGACTAAGGAAGTAGCATATGTCCATACAGCACAGTAATGCTAGGCACTGTATTTCTAAACCAGTTTGCTGGTTTAGAAATCAGTATGTTTCTGTGTAGAAATTAGACTTGCACATGAAGTAATCAGATGCTTAGCTAGTCCTATGCCTGCTGGCATTCATTTCTTTTAATATATACATTTAATTTTTTGGTGGGTATAAATGTCCCTGATCTGCCACTTCAGTGGTACTGAAAAGCAGTATTCTTAACACCCTATAAGCAGCAGTGAAAAAAGTCATCTGCTTTATCTCATTATTTCATATATTATCTTTCTCAAATAATGTAAAATAATCTATTTCTCAAATAACGGCTAATTAATTATTAAGGAACTCTATTAGTTTTTTTGTTTTAAACTATCTCAGCTGCACAGGTGAGAATCCAGGTTTCACTTTCCAGTGTATTGCGAGCTCTTTCCTAATCCCTTTATAAAATGTTCTATATGTTTTGTATCAACTTTTCTGAAAACACTGAGACATCAATTCTTCCCAGTAAAGCTTCTGCACAAACTGACTTTAGCCCAAATCTACAGAAATTGAAGATAATGTAAAGAAAACGGAACAATAAGAAACAGAGATAAAGCATTTGGTCATATTAGGAGACTGAGTCAATAAATATGTATCATTATATTGTGTTATCAATATACACACAGGCAGTTATTTTTGCTGGCCAATGCAAAGTAGATAAGCTTCAGCTTTTTGACTTAAAAAAGGTATTTATTTTAAAATTTAAGTTTGCAGCAAATAAAGAGGAAGAACCAGCAAATTTTCTTATGACACAATGTACTAACAATCATAATCTAACTATGACTGTGACAGATTAATCTCACAGTAAATGCATATTATCTAGGGTATTTTAAAAATACTAGTTTATCTGTGTCTGAGAAAGTGAATTTTTCTGGAGAAAGGAGGTTTTTTTTACCTGTTAGGCAGATACTCCAGGCTCAACAAATATTTGTTGTTGTGCAGATCTGGGAAGTTTGCTCTCAAACTACTGGAAGCCCAGTGGGTGCGGATCCTGAATGGGGAGGTGGTGGCCTGGAGATCCCTGCAGAGGGGAGATGATGGAGCATACAACTGTTCCAGAGGTTCTGGTATCAGTGGAAGTCACAGGGAAGCAAACACAGTTGATTACCAGACATTTCTTCTGAACATGCTGCCACAGTCCATCTCAACCACCATTTTCCTTTCTACTTCTTTACCTGTATCTATGCACAGGCCAACTATATACTTTCTGAGCCAACAAGTGCACATATTTTCAGACAGGTACCTTGGGGTACAAAGGAGAGCTAAGGGAACAGTAATAACAATAAAATACCTGCAGCAACAAGTATGTGTTAGTCTGACATTAATGGGTACAGTATGGATTTTGTGTCATTTTGCCAGAATGGAGCAGGAAT
>NW_009953941.1:865326-890293 GCF_000747805.2 Chaetura pelagica
TGTCAAGGCAAATTCAATTTGACACCATACACTTGCAAGAATATCTGCATAACAAAAAGGTCAAGTGGTCCAAAAGAATATTTTTTAATGTATTAGAGATGAAGAGCTGTGTGCAGTCCACCTAGCAAAACACACCATTTCCAACTGGCTTACCCCTGCATTAAATAAGATGGACTATATTCTGCTGCTCTGATCTTTTAAGTTATTCTTTTTTTTTCTATTAGGAAATTAGAAGTGAAAATGGGTCTAGAAGAGATGATTTGTGACAGCCATGGCAGATTGTGCATCTGACAAGTATAAGCTCTAAGAATAAAAGAGCTTTTGATAATTTTATTCCAAGTGACATTCAGTGGGATTCAGGCTTCTACATTGCTCAGGCACTTTTGAAATTTTTCCCCATAAAAGGAAAATAAAAAAAAATAATCCATTCATCAGATGAGAAAATTACAATCTTAGCTCCAAGCTGCAAGAGTCTTCTCAGAGAGGCAGCTTCAAGATGTAACAGTGGTTTATACCAGAAATGACACAGCAAAAAAGCCTACAATCTGAGGCAAAACATTCTCTATGTCTGCCACTCAGATAAAGACTCTCTCCAGAGTGGGAGTTGTTTGGGGACTTTGCATTCAATGGTTGATGGTCTTCTTCACTCCCACTGATTGTTGAGGCAGAATGGGTAAGAACCACACTGTTTCCTTCTAGACTTAAAGGTGGGCATTAAGAAAAAGAAAGAAAGAAAAAGCAGTGAAAGGAAAAAAAAAAAAAAAAGGGCAGTACAATGACTATAAAAAGTACTGAACATACTTATTAAATGTGCTGGTGTTTCTGCATAATTGGATCATACATTGCCTTGTGCTTTTCATGTTTCAAAAATATCTAAATAAATTACAATCTGCTCTGACCTTCCTTCCATTGTTAAAAATTAAAAAAAAAAAAAAAGGGTTTTAGTTCCTGCTAAGAATTTGCAAAATAGAAGTGCTGAAGAGAAAAATTAAGTGCAATTGCATGTAGATAAGATGCATAAACATCTACTCTACCTGTAAAAACTTTTATCTCTTCAGGTCCCTTTGGGCCTGGTTTTTGTTGCTCTTTGCCTTATGGAGTTACTTATGCAAGTACAGAGTAGGTGTAAGGTTAGGGCTAAGACAAATTAAGTATTTTTAACTATAGAGGTAAGTCTGCACAGGTGGAAAACTGGTGGATATTTTCAAACTAAGGGTTTTAACCACACAGTTCCCATTGAAATTAATTAGAAGTGAGCAGATTATTCTTGCAGCTTGCCTTAAGAAGCCTCAAGCACAGAGTATAAATGAGAGAAGGGATGGGAGGAGAGGAAGAAAGTGAAAGTCCCATAAACCTTTTAAAAAATATATTCTAAGCAGAATGTGTGTTTCAGTTGTTAATGCCAAAAGATTTGGATGCTTTGTGTAATATAATGCCTACCAATACACAAAGCTTATTAAGAGTACTCAAGCCTCTTGGGTTACTTCCTAAGTATGAATTACTTTATAAACCTATCTTCTAGAGTATGAGTGTATGGAGGCACACACACACACACACACACACACACACACACACACACACAAAAAAAAAAAAAAAAAAAAAAAAAAAATAAATTAGAATGTCAGGCTGTCATCTCCCCTAATTTTTCTCACAGAACATGAAATACAGACAAAAACTAAGTATCAGCTTTACTACTTGCGGTATAAGTTAACTGCAGATATACAATAGCACTGCATATGTCCTTAAATGCTTAAAGCTCCCTTTCCTTCTAAGCTCAACATCAGCCCACACTGAATGCATTTACAGTGGAAAGCCATGAAGAACAGGTTCCCATAAAATGCTTAAATTTTACCCATCCAGTTGGCCAGCCAAAAGGCTGCCTTTTGATATTTTTCCATTTCCATTTGGAGATACTTTAATATTGTTACATTTAGTAGATTAAACTATAAATCACAGCAGATTGAATCAAATCTCCTCATCTTTAACAATAATACTGTAGCTTTAAAAATGTCTGTCACTGTCACTGAACTGGTTAGGTCTGGATGAAAGACATGGCTTTCCATCAAAAGTGATGACCCTTTTGTCACAGCCATCCCAGGTAAGAAGCAAACTCAGTTTTCCAGGACACAGTACTGTCATGGAAATTACATACACTTTGCCTGTTAATTTGAAACTCCATCCACATCCCTTTAAAGTCCTGAGCATTTCAATTACCATATTTTGCTTTGAAATAAATTATTTTGAATGGTCACTCTGGAATTGGATAAAAATTTTATTTGAGTTTTGTGGAAAAATATACTTTAGTTCTGGTATACTTTGGACTAAATATGTCTTTTTCAAGAAGTTTGTGTTCATAGCAATTAAAATTTTAAGTCTTCATTCCTCTTAAAATGAGTAAATTCACTTAACTGTAACAGGAGAAACCTTATCAAGTAATACATAGTCTATAAAAAACAGGAAGGAACGTGTGAAGAAAGAATGTAACAGTTAAGGTAGTATAATGTAATAATATTTTTTCCCATAAAAAAGTAATTACTCTCCCAAAGTCAGGCATTGTGACCTCAAATTCCCTTCTCCCTTACTTTCTCTTTTTTTTTCTGGATTCTTGGCAGCATTTTCTGAAGACTAGTGCCAAAAAAAGGCATATTGAAGTGCCCTTTTTGGCCTTCCACAGGGACAACATGTTTTGCTTTCTCTGCCAGAAGAATAAGCCACTTCAGAGCCAACTTCAGAGGCCTGGCACTACCTTTTCTGTCTTTAGTAGAGTCCAAGTCATTGTTCGTATTCACCTTTCATCTCCCACTGAAACCTTATCTCCATTAGATAATGCCAACAATAGTAAGGATGACCACCTATCCACAAGCAAAACAAATTTACTCTAAGAAGCCAGATGTTCACTCTGCCATGGTGTGTTCCAATATGTACAAGGAGTGGTTTGATCATAGAATCATAGAACCCATGATCAAGCCACTCTGATCCACCTCTTCCTCCAGGATTTAAGTCAACAAGGTGCTCTTTATCACCACCTGTCCATGGGTCTGCACTATCACAGATCAGACCTATATTCCTGACTGTCTTTTGTGCACCTCCATAGCTCATTATGCTAGGATGTTCCAAGATAATGTGCAAGAAAAATGAGTGTAAGGCCAAGTGGTTCCTGGTTGGAAGTTGGTTCCTTCCAAACTGTTGTCCCTGTGCTTACAGTAACAGCCCTTTTAAGGATAAATGGCGTGTATCATGCAGTAAAAAGTCATTTTCATTTCATAGTGTTTCACTGGACTTTTTCTAAAAATATTATTAAATATGTTCTGTATTGTGAAAAAACTGTTAAGGCTGTTATAAGTTAATTTCTGAAAAGCCCAAAAACAATGATAATTGTTTCACAGACATTTACAGATTGTTTTGCAGATTAAAAAAGCAGATTTAGACAGATGAGATTTTGCAGATAGTTCAAAATCAAGAGCTGAAATAAATTTTTACATTATTTATTATTTTTTTTGTAAGTTTCTTAAAAAAAATAAAAAATATAAATAAAAAGGTTGTACCTGTTTGACAACATGGTTAATTACATGCTGTGCTAAATGCATTAAATAAAACAAACAAATACACACACACAAAAAACAAACCCGAACAAAAAAAAATATATGTCATCCCTGCCAGGAAGAAGACCCTACAATAGTAAGCTTACACTGTTTGTTAGAAAAATTCAACTACTTGTTATTTGATTTTCTTGCGTGGATCCTTTTCTCATTTTCTGTTTTATGCTACCCTGGGGCAAAGAAATCCTTTGACTGATAACGTTTGGATCAGAAGGGATTTATGTCTTCTGAAGAAAATAGGAGAAAGGAAGTTTTTGGCTTACATATATAGGGAACACATTGTGAGGGACCCAAAAGAAACCTCAAAGGACCCAGTGAGGATCTGGAAAAATTAATGGAACCCAGAAGTAAGTGATGAGATCTGATGGGTAGGTCCAAAAAGAACTGTGCAAGGAGTTTGAAGAAATACAGTGCAAAGCCAGAAAAAGACCTGGAAGATGGCATGACATGGTAAGGTCAGTAAGAGGATAAACTTCTGATGAAGTGGAAGAAAGCAGCATTGACAATAGAGATAAGGGGGGATGGAGTATCCTGTGGAGAAAATGACTGAACCCAAATAATGTTTTAATCACATAGGCAGCGATAGTGGATTTACAAATGCACTCACCAAAGAAGAAGTCAGAAAAACTCCTCTAAGACTGGAGAAATAATCTTAGCAAATCATTGTTGATGCCATCTTAAGAGATAAAAAGACCTTTGCAATTTTATCAATGCAGATATTCAGTTTCAACATACTAAATTTGATATTGACATTGTTTGTAAATGTATATATGTAAAATTAAAAATAAAAATAAATAAAAAAAAAAAAAAAGGGTGGGGGAGAGAGCTAAATAAATGGGATTGGGCAAAGGAAAACAAGCCTGAGGATCAGAAGCAGTTTTTCAAGTCCTGTACAACAGCTGCATCTAGAAGAGTTGACATCACCCAGCAGAGGTGCAATGAAAACATGAAATAGCAGGACTCTGGGTAGCTGTTACACAGAGAGATAGTATTTATTCCTTTCTGAGATGCTTATACATCCTGAACATGCAGAGGAAGCTGCTCCATTTTCAGCACTTAATGAGCTTGCTTTTTGACCTTTGTATAGCCCTTTTAAAGTATTTTTTTTCTTAAAATAGAAGGCAGGATGCTTACCTCTAATACGTTTAGCAGAAAAGAATCATATAATTTCTTGGCTCAGAAGCACTCAGTGCTACAGGTAATGTGCAGTTCTTTGTCACAGAATTACTGTTTTAACATTGGGCAGCATACAGCTTCCCTTATTCTCTGATACCTTATGTTTAAACACGAACATTTTGTTCTCCGGTAGGATTATTGGTGAAATTAAAACCACTCTATTTTCAAACAATTTGAAATACTAATATTTTAAAACCTTCAAAAGTGCTTAACTGTGGAACATGTAGAAAAAAGTAAAACTTTATGACATAAGGATGGCAGCTAGGTTGGGGGGAAAAAATCAAAGAATAAAAGAACCTGATCAGTAAATACAAAGAGAAAATTGCCAATTCATATATATCTATATATATATATTGCAACTAGTATATATTTTCTCAGCATCACATCTACTGAAATCTCTTGCTTGTCTTATAACCAAACCATATCCACATCTCTATATAGGTTTTCTTGGCCATTCCTGTTTCTCACTGGAATTCCAATTGCTAGTGACCACACCACAGACTTTAGAAGACTTTGAGACTCTCCTTCAATTTCCCTTACACTACAGTTTGTGAAGGAAAAAGCACCATATGTTTGAAGACAGAATACAAAGGTATAAAAGGAGGGTATTGAAAACAGGCACAGAGGAGCACTAGGTCCAGTTCTGAGTTCTGCATTACAAGAAAGACATAGATGTACTGGGCAGAGTCCAGTAAAAGACCACCAAGGTGAGTAAGGGACTGTAGCATCTCTCCTGTTGGGGAAGATGGAGACAGATGGAACAGTTCAGTATGGTGTATCCATGTATATACACACTTTTATCTGTGTATAGAAACACCTGGAGAGAGGATGCCAAGATGCCAGAGCCAGACTCTTCAGTGGTTCCCAGTGCCAGGACAAAAGGCAACAGGCATGCACTGAAACACAGGAGGTTCCCTCTGAACATTAGGAAATTTGTTTACTAAAAGGGCAGCCAAGCATTGGTATAGGTTGCCGACTGAGTCTGTGGAGTCTTCATCCCTGGAGATATTCAGAAGCCATCTGGACATGGTCTTGCACAATCCTGAAATCAGAATCATAGAACTATAGAGTGTTTGGGGTTGGAAGGGATCTTAAAGATCATCTAGATCTACCCCCCTTGGGGGTCAGGGCAGGGACACCTCTTACTAGACCAGATAGCTCCAAGCCTTATCCACCCTGCCCTTCAATGCTGCCAGGGATGGGGCAGCCACAGCTTCTCTGCCCAACTTGGGCCAGTGTCTCCAGACTCAGATAGGGAAGAACTTCTTCTACATTTCTCATCTAAATATCTCTTCCTTCAGATGAAAAGGTCTAACCATGATTTTTTCTCAGGTTATGCAACTTAAACCTCTAGGTATTGTCCTCTTGTGATCTAATTTTCAGCCTTTATGATTGTGTAGCCTAAAATAATAATTGAAGCACCTGTAGTCCTTCTATATCTTTAAGTAAACCTGATATTCAAATACAGACCTTGAGTGTCGATTCACCTTAGTCTGATCAAGGGGCATTGGATGGTTGAGCATTATCCTTGGGCCATAACATTTTAATCACTCTCCCTGGAAGGGCCAGGTCTGAGACAAAGGTTGAGTCCAGCCACACTTGGGCTCCTCTCTGAGAAGGACTTTAGAAAGCAAGGAGGTCCAATCTGAATCTCCCTGGGCTGCCCTGAGCAGGACATGACAGGGCTCCAGAACTGGATGTAGTACCCCAGGTGGAGTCTCACGGAGGGGAGTAGACAGAGAGCTTCAGGTGGCCTGCTTGAGCAGGGATGTGGGATCAGACTACCTCCAGCAGTCTCTTCCAGCCTCAGCTGCTCTCTGATTCTGTGACTGAGGCTGAGAGCAGAAATACCAAGTGGAAACCTGGGTATGAAAGGAAACTAAAAGCACCAGCAGAGCTCCTGCAGAGGAGGTGTACAGTTTATGAAGTACACAGAGTTTGTGTAAGAGACAAAACAAACGTTTGGAAGTAGATCGGGAGATCACAATAAGGTCACATATTAAAATCTTATTGCTTCCATGAGTACTTTTAATGAAAAGGAATTTAATTAAAAGAAAAACAAAGAAGATACAAGGTTTAGCTGCCAGATTAGTAAATAGTCTCATGGAGATAAAATTAGTATGATACCAAATGAAGTGGAAAATGACTAGCTAAGTGATATCACTGCTCATAGCAAACAGGATTTTAAATTAATAAACATGAATATATTACTTCACTGTACATTGTGCAATAATGAGGGATACTGATGCTACACATGCATCAAATGTCAGACCCTAGTGTGACAGAACAATTCATAGTAAGGGAGAAAGATGTGTAGAAGCCTGGGAGAAGACCTTCATGGAAGGAGTCATCCAATGTGACATCACCTTTTTGATCTAATTAAGACTCTATATTCTGAAATAGAAAGAAAAAAGATTAAAGAGTAAATACACACTAAATCTTATTATTCCTCATCTCTGCCTTTCAGAAGACGAGAGGCAGAGCTACTTTCTGGCCCTTGGAGAACTACTTCCCTATGTTTTCATTCATGAAGAGGAAAATCCTGTCCACTTGCAGATATCACAGAATACTAAGAGAACTTCTTGGAGTGGAACATATCAACAATCCCAGGAAGAGGCAGAAATACTGTGACCTTTCAAAATGTGAAGGAAAACTTCCAGTATCACCCAGCATGTAAACTCATCATCAGTTTTCCTTACTTGTCATCACTTGGCCTTAATTCTGCAAGTAGCAGGAATCTCGATGGTCTTAATTAGGCCTTCATGCAATATTAGCCTCCATTTTTGTGGGTAAAAAACAGGACTGGCAGCCATTTTTGACCTGTGAACTTGTCCACATAATTTAGTCCCTTCCAAAATTTCATTTTTAAAAAGTGCAAAAAAATAACATTTAAAATAGCATTCAGGGATGCCCATCCTCAAGTAACTTATTTTTTACTTGCTACAGAAGCTCAGAAATAGAAAATAATTATTACTTACACTATCTTAGTTTGCAGTCACCACTGCAATCAAGTTTGCAACTGAGACTGGGCTATCATTGGGGATCTCCTGTTGTGAGTGTCTTTGTCCAAAAAAAGGTTAAACAGAAAAGGATGAACAGGAATGGAACAACAGCACCAAGCAGTGGCTTGCCTCATGTAGTCCATTAGATTCATGTCCTCTCTGTTAAGCTCATGATAACTCTGAAGTGGTGAAAGTTTATCCCTTTAACTTCTGCATTACACTTTCCTCGGTTCATTTTGTACCATTTCTTTTTAACTTTTCAAAATATCATTTGACAAATTTTGAGGATCCAAACGTTTTTGTGTTGTGTTTTTTTTTTTTTCCACAGACACGTTTGTTAAATTAATTTCTAATTCAAAATGTCATGCTTTTGCACTTCATGCATTCAAAATGTCATATAAAAGTGCCATGGCAGCAGACTATGGAAATCTTGGCTTGTGGAGGGAAGACGGGAAGGAATACAGCAACAGATGCTCACACATATTTATAGACTATTGTACATAGAGACAGACACACAGCAGGTAAGGCTAGGACAGCAAGAGATCAGTGCTTCTCTGGAGCCCTTTTGTGCTTGTTTTAAACTGCTTAAATATTCCTGGTTAGAGTATGTCTTTAAGCTCAATTGCCAGTATGACTGGAAATTTCCAGTTGGAAAATCGGTGTTCCCACAGCTTCCTAGTAACAGATCTGCTGCATCGTAACAGCACAGATAAACCCAATGACAAGTGTAGCCCTCTTCTCTTGGTTGCAAACAACAGAGGAGCAGAGATGCAGAGGAGGCCAAGGAAACACATCTCAGCTTTATCTTTCACTCCTGATGGAACAGTTTCTTTGGCATTTTCCAGCTTATCTGCATAGCTCAGTGTCTCAAAGCAGTCGCAGAAATGACCTAACTCCAGGGCACTTGGGAATCCTGGCAAAGTCACTATTCTTCCCTTTCTCCACTCCAGACCAGAAAGCCAAACCTCTCAACAGCTCCAGGAGCACCTCCTTTGGAAGGTGCTAGCAGGTGGCAAAGACCATCAGGCAGCCCTGTGTCTGATTCACACTCTGCTGTCTTTTACCTGAAGCTGCTTCAGTCACCAGCTTCTTCAGGTATGTCTGCAAGACTGAGCCTATCTTTAACTGTCTGTCATCAAAGATGGCTCACAAGAGTGTTTGCACATTTTCTTGATACTGCTTTTTAATTTTAACAGTCTGAGGTATCAGAGAAAACCTGCATTAAGTTTTCATCCAAGGGATAATATTAAATGAGAAATGGTGTGTAGTATTAAAATGCCTGGAGAAAAAATTTTCTAAGTGTTTTCAGTTACCATCACTAAGATATTTATTTTCAAATATTCTCAGTCTAAAATAGAAGCATAGAATTTTTACTTCTCTTAATGCAACTGAGAATGTCAGAAGAATTATTTTGGAGCCCAATAAAGTACCTGTAAAAAATTAATTTTGTGAGCTGGCAGAACATTATTTAAAATTTCCTCTTTTGTGTTTTTCTTTAAAAGTAACAACAAAGTCAACAACCCAGAAACTGAGTTAGCTTCTCAGTCTGTTTCATCACAGCCTTAAGTGAAAATCGGGTTCAGCACACTTTCCCTTAAATGCAGCTCTGTGGTGGCAGAGAGCAATAAAGCACAAAGACAAAAAGTGACAACCTTCCTCACCTTGGGGCACTGCAAAACTGTATTTCACAAGATGCAGAAAGATGAGAGAAAAGGTCATCTTTTTCTGCCCTTTTTCTATTCTTTTATTATTATTACTATTATTTCCAGTCCTGAACTTCATCTGCAAAGCAAGAGTCTCACAAAAGAAAAAAGAAATCACACACGAGAAAAAGGAAAGGGAAAACATCCTTCTTTTACATGTTATTCCAATTATTTTAATTATATTAGAGCACTATTTTGCAAATAGATTAATGTTGATACTGAACCACTGATGCAAAAAAGTATAGCAGCTTCTAGTAAAGGATAGGTCCATAGTAGCTGTGATTTCTCTGTGACTACTTACGGAACCTGGCAGTATAGCTGGCAATGAGAGTTTACAGAACAAACTCAACACCAACAGCCATCAGAGAGATCCTGTCATAATGATAACATTTCTTCCTGAAATAATCAAAATGGATGTCTAGTACTTATGCTACTTTTTATATCATACATGTATGTATTGTAATTCTGAATTTCTGTAACATCACATGTAACAACTGAACTATGATGGAGACGTAAAAATTAATTGGTATCACTTTCCTGGACTCCAGACCTTTCTCTGGTTCTCATGTGCTTCTTTCTACAGGTTGCATGTCAGATATTGGTCTAAACACAAAAAGAAAGATACTAGCCTAAAAGAAACCAACTGAGAAATCATATTGAAAGTAAAATTCAAGAATGGTTTCTAAAAGCAACTGGTTATTCAAGTCCATCTGTTTTTAGGATGGTATGCTATACCCATAAATTACATTATATGTAATATACACATGTATACCTATGCATATGCATACACACATTTAATTTATCTGTGCTCACACATGCCTTCATGTAGCTGAAAATCTCACTGCACAGGAATAGGAGAATCTAAGCCAAAAATCAAGAGCAAGAACTAAACCTCTTCCAGTGTTGAAGTGCGTAGGCTGAAGAAACTTCTTGGACACAAAGACATATTCTAACTGTACTCTCACAAGGCCCCTGTCAGCTCACAAAGGCCATCAGTCTGCAAATCCTTAGGACAGTAAAAGGTTTTCCAAGCCTTGGGCTTAACTATCATATTTTGGAAGTAACTACTGTATACAGAACTGAAGTCCAGGTGTAAGATGCTATCCCAAACACAGAATCCAAATCTCTCATGGAAACAGAAGCAGAAGGCAATGTGTGGGGTTTGAATGTGGCCCAATCACTAGTACAAAGGAACTGAGAGTTCTGTGAGTTATCATCTGGTTTTATTATCAGATTCATTCCTGTTTATTTAATTTACTTTGGCAGTCTCCAGGTGTTTCAACATAAAGTATCAATAACTGGGAAGGGAAATAGAAGATGGAGAGACTGATCTCTTGCCTTTTAATAACAAGTGTTGCAAGAGCAAATGTATAAAAATAAATTATCAATGCAGAAAAGCGTGGGGGAGCAAATACAAAATGGAAACATAAAGCATACCTTTGCAGTGAGATGTTTCTGAGGTTTACAGCAAAATCTGCTCCTTGTGGTTTACCGAACTCTGATCATTTTTCTTGAAGGATTAGTAGCAATTATCATTAAGGCTCAAGCATTTAACTGTGACTGCTGCAATAAATCTTATTAAAATAACTGAAACATACTTTTTTTGCATGTGGCAACCTGTCTCTGAATCACAACCATCTGTACATAGTTATTGCCTGGTGCACACAGATGGCAGTAAAACAACTATAAAGCTATACCATTCTTTAATCATAACTTCTAACACAACTAAACAAAGTGAAATTTGAGTCAGACCATTAGCATTTGAAAGACTATATGATCACTGTAATTAACGAATACACTTTAGAATCCCATTATAAAATGTTGTATTGGTTTCTGATTGAAAAAAATAATAACAACACTTGCACTGGGCAACAGCTTGTTTTAATTTTTGACAGCTCATTTAAAGAAATCATATGTTAACAATAGAATCACAGTCTTAAAGTTTTTATACTGCACAGTTCCTTTGCAGATTTAAAATGACAGTGAAAGGTAGTAGAATAATTTATTCCTTCTTGCTTAAGGCACAGAATCATGAATGCTTCAGGTCAGTAACTGCAGGGCTACACTAAACCCCTGTCACTCCCAATCAGTTACAAAGTGAGCATCTGTACTCTCTGCTTAGCCTTCAAGCTACAAAAAAAAAAAAAATAAAAAAAAATAAAAAATCACATTGCTTACAAATCCTGGGCCTCTGAACATGAACAATTCTAAATGAAACCAACAGGAAGCTTCCCAAATGGCTTTCTTCTGCATAATACCAGATATTTACCTGCTAGATCCAGCACCATCTTGTTAGATAGATGACCCTGCGTATTTCTGCTTCAGATGCCTGATCTTGTACTGTAATTTTGGCTTGGAGAAGAAATGGGAATTTATACTAATGGCTGTCATCTGGTTCGAGATCATAAAAGTGCACTCACTGACAGGTTTTGAGACCTATAAGACTACCACCAAAATAAGCTGTCTCACAGAGACCTAATAAAATTTCCACCAGAACATGTCTCTGTTTTACCTTATAAAGCTCCCTTTGTAAAGTGCTATTCATCCTTCACTTCTTATTCACCTCCAAAGAAATTAAGGGCACAAAACATCTTCCAAGCTTATTACCTCATTTTTACCAGAAGCAACACAGGGGACAGGGCATCACAAGCAAGCTGCTTTGCCATGGCTTGAATATTTACCACTTATCATCTGACCTGCATTAATTAGTAACATGGATGCTTTTACCTCATTACGCAAAGGAAAAGTTCTTTCCATTTGAAACGAGCCAGGAGCCTGAACATGGTCAGTAGCCTGGTTCATTTGAGGAGAGGCAGCTTGTCAAGCTATGGTGGCTTGCTCCAAATCCATTAATGTTTCAGAAAGCATTTTACAGCCTCCCCTGCTTAGTTCAGGCTTTATGAGGATAGCTCTCAGAAATCAAAAAGGAACTGAGGAAGGCAGCAGGTCCACAGATTAAGGCTGCTTGTACTATGTTATGAGACTGTCAAAGCACCAGATGAAAATGAACAAATTTAGATTTAAAGTACTTGAATAGTCTGTCTTGGTATTTAAATGGATAATTTGGTCTTTCATAGCTAAAGTATAGATCAGCTACAGAAACATTTCACTGAATATACAAAAAGAAGCTTCATTATGAAATTTTTTACCGAGATGTCATAAATGTTTGTCTTTTACAAACACCTTGTTCTTGCTCAGTATTAAAAAGGCACATGTTTATCTCAGTCCTTTGTCAGCTCTGAGTACAAATAATAGGAGACAGATGTGGCAAATGTGTGCGTATATTGCAAAGCATAATAGCGATTCCTTGATGGGCTTAGGGTAAGCAATTGCCCTCCCTGGGGCATGTTTGAACTGTTTGAGATTCTTTGCTGCCAGCTACACAGCTTGCTACCTGACAGGAACTGGAATTGGCAGAAAACAGCTGGTAGAAATCAATGGCTGTGCCAGTACTGGTTCATCCAGCAGAGATGCTGTGGAATAGTGCCGTAACTCTGATAGGAATTAGGCAGCACAAACATTTTTATTTGCACATAGCTTCAGTGCCTTCTCAGCCAGGGAATATTAAGGTTCAAATGATGTTAAGTGATTATCACATTTTAAAACCTGACATTCATATAACAAGTAATACAGGAAATAACTTGTAAACAAGGGAAAAGGCAATTTCTCCATAAGATATACCAAAAATCCTGCAATAAGACATGTCAGCAGTGTTATTGGATGTGTCAGTCCCAGGAACATGGGAGAAGAGCTCAGGGATGCTGTATGTCTTTAAGGACAGCAGCCTCCAAAAGAGCATAAATGGTCAAACTCAACACTCCAGAAAACGAGTAGACAAATGGAGAGACCAGCCTGCCCTAGTGGGTAACTCACAACAGACCTCCAGTGCAAACGTGCAGCATGAAGGAGAATGAAGCAGGGGCTGGCTACAAAGAAGTAATTTGGAAATATTACCTAAGCATGGTGTTAGGATGCTGTTGGGAAAAACCCAGCTTAATTGGACACTGGCAAGGAGTGTCAAAGGGGGGAAAAAAAAAAATAAAAGAAGATAGATAGATAGATAGATAGATAGATAGATAGATAGATTAGATAGATGGATAGATAGATGATAAAAAGAGCTTCTACTTTACCTCATCAGTTCACAAAAGACCAAAGAAAAAGTGGGGACATTGCTGAGGGAGGTGGGTAATTTCCAAGAGCAAGCACAAATGAGGATGAGGCACTCAGTATTTTCCTTTCCTCAGTTATCACCACCAAGGTCTCCCAGGCTTCCATGCTTAGAGGCAGGGTTCAAGGAGAAGAACTAACAATAGTGGATGAAGGCGGAGTCAGAGGTTGGGGGAGGGAACTTGTTCCATACAGGTCCACAGGTCAGGATGGGATACCTCCAAGAGAAAGTGGAGAAAACTGGCTGATGTCTTTGCAAGGTCAATCTCTATCATCTTGAAAAGTGATAGAGATAAGAGGAGATCCCTGACAACTGGAGATAGGCAAACTTCACAGCCATTTTCAAAAAAGGCCAGAAAATATGATCTTCAGCATCAGTCAGCCTCAGTCCAAAAAAACATTAAACAAAGTATCTTGGGACACATTTCTGGTAATGCAACACAGAATACGGTGACTAGGAACAACCAGCATGGTTCTACTAAGGATAAATCATGCTAGACCAATTTGATTGCTTTCTGAGATGAGGTGACTGGGTCTGTGGATTACAAGAGAACTGTAGATGCCACTCACTGCAGGTTTTGAAGGCTTTCAACACTGTTTCCTACAGTATTCCTGTATTCCAAGTTAGGATGTTTTTGTCCAGGTATGTGGAAGACCAGATGGTTATATGGTCAGGCGTAGAGAGTACTCATTAACAGTTTATATTCTACCTAGATGCTAGTAACAGAAGAAGTATCATGTCAGATATATTCTGAGACCTGTCGTGTTCAACACCTTTGTCAATGACCTGGAGGATGCAATGGATCATACCCACTTCAGGGCTGCATGTGACACAAAATCAGTGGGACCAGTCGATAAGCTTGAAGAAAGGGCCATCACAGAGGGACTTAAGACAAGATAGAGTTAACAGCCTATAGAAACCCTATGAAATTCAACAAGGACAAGTGCCAAGTCCTGCATATGGAAAGGAAGGACTCCTTTCACAAGCACAGGCTCAAGCTGACTGCCTGGCAAGCAGCTCTGCTGAGGAGGACCTGGGGAAAAAGTAAGATGAACGTGAGTCATCAGAGCACAGCAACAAAACAAGCCTGCTGCATCCCGGGCTCTATTACAGCAGCATAGCCAATGGACCAAGGAAATGCCTGTTTTCCCTCTACTTGGCACTTCTTAGACTACACTGTGTATCACTATTAAATAATAACATTGTTTAAAGTGAAATGCTTTCAGTGGAGGGCCACCAAGATAGTCAGGGGCTGGATGGAGCACGTCTTGTGAGGACAGGCTGAAGGAGACAGGTTTGTTCAGGCTGGAGAAGAGTCTGGGCTTAGAGGTGCCTAACAGCAGCCTTCCAGTACCTCCATAGAGATTGCCTAGAAGAATCATGGAGATTATAATGAAAGTACCCATGGTGCAAAGATGAGAGTCAATAGGTATAATCGGAAACAAAAGAGATTCCAACTGGATATGAGGAAATATCTCTCGCCACAAGAACAGTCAAGCAGTGTAACAGACACCCAGAGAGGCTGTGAAGTTTCCATCTTTGGAGGTTTTCAAGACATGACTAGATAACCCTCCCAAAAACTTTCACTTCACAGCTGATTTTTTGAACAGGATATTGGGCCAGATAACTTCTTAAGATTCCTTCCAACCCAATTATCCCATAAGCCTCTAAGAACACAATATTCCCATGGCTACAAATGTACAAAAATACTAAAACACCTTCACAGCCTTTGTATCTGAATAGACTATATAGTCAGATAGATACCTTATGTATCAAATTAGATACAACATACATGTATGTATTACTATATTAAGGCCTTCTGTTGTCAGAATTTGTGACTACAAATCACAAAGTTAGCTTTCAAGAGAGAGGGAAGAATACCTGGAAATGGAAGGGAAATCAATTTTACAGTACTACAGTTACATGGAATTCTCTCTCCTATCAAATGTAAACACACTGCATAAGCCCCACACTTGTGTACTCCAGAGCTGAAAATGTCATTCTTGCACATGATACAATAAAAGAAACAACATCTGCATATTGAAGGAGGAGAAAAAACTTACTTTAAAAGAAAAAAGAAATAGAAGACTGAATCAGAGGTTTAGGGCAGGGGGAACAGGAGGAGCAGGTTGAGGAAACACTACAATTGAAAATATTTTAAAGCTAAATGTACTTTAATATTTATATCACAGAAATTACAGATTTAACCAAACTGAGCCAGACAAGCCAAAAACTAGGACAGAGAAACCAGGAGCAAAAAGAGAGCTGAGAGACATTCTAACTGAGCCTGGAAGGTAAGACAAGGTTGTTCACAATCTGTAACTGTGCAACCAAGTGGCTGCCTTTCAAATCTGAACAGACTGAGCTGACCCGAAGCTAGTTACACCACCTCTGACACAGCTTTGGTTGAATGAGTATCACTCCAGATCCTCAAGAGATAGTCCTGATAAAGAACACTAGTGTGAAAAAGTCACCAAACAGCTATTCAGACAGGTCTTTCATGGATGCACATGCACACAACCACACACATGCATTCACAAGGGAAATAAAATGATGAAGGATATAAGCTCTTGTAAACACAACATAGAAATATTTCTAGCTGTCCAGAAGGAAAATGAAAAATGACAGCAGCAATTTACACTGAAATACCACTCTTACAGGACCTCCAGAACTAAAAGCGTGATTGTCTGTGTTTTCAACAAAGTGCTGCAGTTCCAAGGGGTCAACTGCCATGGGATTCCTCTAGGGGGTGTGTGTAACATGCTGCAGAGACTATGGATTTTGTCTTGTCTACAAAGAATGCAACTCAGCTGCAGCCTAACTCACCAGCGTGCAGATACAGATTAAGCATCGATAACACACACAGAGCAATCAATAGCTTTAGGCCTGCCTGGTTAAAACTGACTTTCTTGTAGCTGAACTTGACTGTAACAATAAGTCAGCAGATGCTTGGGAGCTAGGGCAACCACTCAAAATTAAATCCTAGACTTGGCTAACCTGGTTTGAAACAAAATAATTTGGTGTGGACAACACATCACAATCTTTGTCTTTCAACCAGACTTTCAGTAAATTTATAAAGAGCCTTGATACTGGTATCAAGCAAGGAAGAGATCTGGTCACTTAGCCACTTTTCTTTTTTATGGTTCACAGATGGATGAGCAAAATCTCTATTTTATCATGCATGTTCTTTAATAAAACAGGGATTTCAAAGTCACCAGAGCTATAAACCACCATTTTCAAAATATTTTTTAGATACACTAAAAAATGTAATACAAACCATAACTATTGCGTAACTATTCCCTAGTCTTCTGAGTTCACTGTAATACAGTCCAAACCAGAGGATGGGGCACAACATTTTTTAACTAGGCACAGTAACATAGCAATAACAATAACAATCAGAAGACTATGGTTGCCTGAACAAAAACAGGAGGATACCTTCCAAAAGACTAAGTGAACCAAGTCAGGGTAAACTGGTGAAATGCAATGCCTCATGATATACAGCCAGTAAAATCAGTCACCACTAGCCTCAAAATCTATAAAATGATAGGAAGTTACATATAGCTGAAAATAATTTTTTTATTCAGTCCTGCAGAAGACCAAGATTTTCATTTATGTTTTGGTAATGTGAATCACTGAAAATCTAGTCCTATTTGTGATCAGGCTGCTATTCTGTGTTTCCATCCAAGTGTACTATATTTAATACTAAAGTGGCTCCCAGTCACCATGCCAACGCTGCTCTGCTTTTGCATCCTTTGATACCTGTTATTTTATCGTGACCTCCACAGTCAGTCCATTTTAATTATGCTTCTGTCCTTCTCTGCCTTCCTTTATAAAGAACCTTATGCCCTTCTGATATACTGCGCATCACACCTTTTTCACTTCCTCCATTAGCAAAACTTTTGTCTGCAAACAATAGCTCCAATTAAAGAGAAAAGCTCATACTACTCAAAAAATGGTATTGTAGATGTGTCTGATAGCTCCTAAGGTAGCCACGTAGACTTAGTTGCCTCCTCATCAACACATTACCTTCTGCAGCTATTATTTTCTTTCCAAATCAAATAAATGAATGAGTAACATATCCAGTTTCTGTTTGTTTCATGAACTACCACTGGTATAGTTTAAAATCATGTAAAGTGACCAGAGTTATGATGGTTTACTCTACTTGATGAGCTGGACCTAAAATGCAGCACTGATTCACCTGCGTTTTCTTTGTCTTTTTCAGACAAACAGGGACGTGTGGTGAATTAAATCATGTACATGTTTTTACTTCTCCAAGAGTGGTGAGGAACATCCTTCCTGAGATCACAGCTCCTTATGTAGGGAATAGGACATTCATTCACTGAAGAATCAGGAAGAAAAACACACACCAGCACCCTTGCATTTTACCAGTCTTGGAATGTGTTAATGGCAAGAATGAGAACACAAACCACAGTAATCTTATAAGCCAAAGTTACTAGCCTTTGGTTGGAAAAAAATATCATGTGAGGCTCTTAAGCTTGCAGAAAATATCCCTTGACTGGTTTATATATGGGGATTATGTACATCATTCTCTAATAAATCTAACCACTATAGGCTAGGTATGCAGAAAAAAGGTTTTCTTCCTATTAGCTCACAAAGTCAGCAATGTGTGTCTGCAAAGTGAACTGCTATGGAAGCCATCTGTGAACTCTACTAATAAATATATAATACAAGCTTTTCAGAAACATTCTTATCTTGGAAACAGGAGGCAAATTTCTTTCATTTTAAGTCTTATGCTTTTCTGCAGAATTCTTTCTAACATTGAAAAGGACTTCAGATATTTTGTCTGATAATGAATTATCATAATTCAAACCTTCCAGGAATCATGTAGTTTTTTCTCTGCAAGAAATCAGCTCCTCTGCATAAAGAATTATTTTCTTTAGCCTATTCTCTGCCCTGTAGAGGCTATTTTCAATATAATTTGAATTATAGGCATTTGGATTTCATGCAGTTTTCTCCCCCTCTTCCAGAAGGACAGAAACTCTGAAAGGGTTCTGATGCACACCTGCCCATTACTGTATTTTACTGTTTTTTGTTGAAGTCCCATAGTGGATTCCAAGACAGCATGTTTTTGGGTACACATCCCACCACAAAGCATACATCTCTATGGTTCACCATCTATTGTACAATGTTCAATGTCATTAATCTGAAACCTCCAGAATCTCCTCTATTTAAACTTTGAAATGGTGAAGTCATTATGTACTGCCTATGAATTATAACAATCTCAAGGAGAAACAGCAATGTCCTCTCCCCTCTTCTTCCACCAACCCCTTCACAGCCCTTGCAGAAGGATAAATGGGTTTAATGAAATCACTAAGGATTTGAGACTTAATTTTTCTCTAAGTACTCTGGAGCATGGCAATATTGCTGGACTAAAGGAAGGTTGATGACGGAAGGTTTGTTGGGTAAGAAAGTCTGTTGGGTAAGAAGGTTTGTTGGGTAAGAAAACCAGCTGGATGGCCAGACCCAAAGACTTGTGGTGAATGGAGTTCAGTCCGCTGGTCACCAGTCACAAGTGGTGTTCCCCCGGGCTCAGCTGTGGGGCCAGTTCTTTTTAACAACTTTATCAGTGATCTAGATGAGGAGATCGAGTGCACTCTCCGCAGTTCTGGGCCTCTCACCACAAGAAGGATGTAGAGTTGCTGGAATGTGTCCAGAGAAGAGCTACCAAGCTGATGAAAGGTCTGGAGAATAAGTCCTATGAGGAGAGACTGAGGGAACTGAGATTGTTTAGTTTGAAGACAAGGAGGCTGAGGGAAGACCTCATTGCTTTCTACAACTAGATGAAAGGAGGTTGCAGGGAGGTGGGAATTGGCCTTTTCTCTCAAGCAAATGATAACAAGATGAGAGGAATCGACCTGAAGTTGTAGCAGGGGAGGTTTAGATTGGATATTAGAAATAATTTATTTACCAAAAGAGTGGCTGGACAGTGGAACAGGTTGCTCAGGGAGCTGGTGGAGTCACCATCCCTGGAAGTATTTAAATAGTGCTTAGTGACATGATTTAAGCAATGAACGGGTAAATCAGGTTGTGGTAGGGAGATTTAGTTTATGGTTGGACTTGATGATCTTCAAAGTCCCTTGCAAACAGGATGATTCTATGATAATTTTGCAGATGACACCAAGTTGGTCAAGAGTGTTGATCTGCCTGAGGGTAAGAAGTCTCTGAAGAGGTTCCTGTAAGGATTGGATCAACGGGCAGAGGTCAATTATATGAGATTCAACTAGGCCAAAACACTCCAGGTTTGGGGAAGAGTAGCTGGAAAGTGTCCTGCAGAAAAGGACCTGGGTGTGTTGGTCAATAGCAGCTGAATATAAGCCAACATGTGCCCAGGTGTTCAAGAAGGCCACCAGCATTGTGGCTTGTATCACCATTAGTGTGGCCACCCAGAAGAGTGCAGGCATTGTGCTCCTGTGCTGGGCACCAGTGAGGTCACACCTGGAACAAAGGGGCCAGTTTTGGGCCCCTCAGAACAAGAAGGACATGGAGGGGCTGCAGTGTGTCCAGAGAAGGGCAATGGAGCTGGGGAAGGGGCTGCAGCACAAGTCTGATGAGGAGCAGCTGAGGGAGCTGGGGGTGTCCAGCCTGGAGACAAGGAGGTGAGGGGAGACCTGCTGGCTCTGCAGCTGCTGAGAGGAGGTTGGAGCCAGGGGGGGTCAGGCTCTGCTCCCCAGGAACAAACAACAGGCTAAGAGGAAATGGGCTCAACGTCGCTGGGTTTCTAAGTGTGAAGCAGACTAAAACTCTCAGCTTTGGAGCATCTCAGGGCAGATGCTCAGCTTTAAGCCAGCCAGCTCTGAAGTCACTCTCCAGGCAGCCTGGGTACCCTCACATGGCTCTGCTTCTCATGCTGTCACTGGACTGGGAACAGCTGCTCCTGTTTCTGGTCAGAAAGTCAACTCCTCTGGTAGAATGGAGGAAGAACTTATATATCTGGATTAACAGACTCTTTCTCCTTCAAACCGCTTCTAGTCACCAGCTGTAATTTCCCTTGTAGCTGTAAATAGCTTTCACAGATATCATTGAGCAAATGTGTTCCAGCAGAACCAACAGGTTTCTTCTGTAGCTCAAGGGAGGGAAAAGAGAGCTGAGGTTTCTGCAGATGCTGGTTCACTGAAGTCAGCAGTGCTATCAAAGCCACCTACACACAGGTTTTCGAGCTACCAAAGCAAACTCCTCACAGTTCCCCCAGGAAGCAAAAGAGAATGCATACGTGCAATTCCAGAAATCAATTCCTGTCCTGTAAATTGTTTTGTTGTCTTGTTTTACCTTACTCTACTTGAATAGCCAGCCCACAGACATGATAATACTCGTACAAAATCTCCTTGCTTCAGAGATAACTAAAACTAGTCAATGGGGCTCCTCAGTGCCATTTTTTTTCATTTGCTTGCTTGGTTTATTCTTTGCTGCAGAATAGCCTGGTGCAACTTCAGGTGGAGTGGCAGAAAAAAGAATTACATTATGTGTCTAGACACATTCTTAATATCTCTCTCAGTTATACAGCGAAATGCATATGCATGCAAACCTACTGGCTTTTGGTAATGAGTTAAGTTCTCCCTCTCTTGTCCAGGTAAGTACTACTAGTTTTATTATGAAAATATAAAAAGCCAGTAAAAATTACTGGTTTGACATAATTGGTGGAGATAGGGGGTGTGGTGTCTCCCCACCATCCCTCATTTTCCACTCTTACTGTTTTTGTTATCTCTATCTTACCTCATCTTTATTTGCAATTCTTGTTCTTCAATTAATTTATATAAGGATGATTGTTCACTGCAATGACATGAAGGCAAAACTTTTTAGGATATAAATTTTTGTATTTCTTTAAAATTTCTGCACTGGTTTGATTCAGACCTTCTTGAAGAGTATTTTAACAAAGACAGGAAATTCACAACCTGATCTGTAAAATCACTGTAGATCTCCACTGAGTCCCATATCATTAGAAGCAAAATACCTAAATGAGATTATTTTGATCCTTTTGTAATCCTTAGCCAGTAAAGAATATTGTTTGCCAAATCACGATAATAAAAAAACTATAGCTAGTTATACTCCCCATTAAGAAACTTAATTTTATGTAGTACATGTTGTACATATTAAAAAGCAAATAATTTTGAAACTGGTCAAGTAACACAATTAAATAAGGACAGTATTAGAATGTATCTAGATAATATTAAGACTTTTCTTCAGCAGAATACCAAAGGTTTGATATTCTGCTAAGCTCTTCTATGGACCTTACCTATATCATAATGCTTTTACCTAAATAATTTCAAGGGCTTTAATAGTAATGATTTCATCCAAAATAACTGCAGAAGCTGGAGAATGGAAGCAAATATTCATTCTGTTTTCAAGGATTTCTAGTCCTCCAGGTGAAGTTTAGCTGTTTTATAATGGTCCAAATCAGGTACACTGAAACCAGTGATGTCCAGTGATAGGACAAGGGGCAATGGGTGCAAAGTGGAACATAGGAAGTTCCACATAAACATCAGAAGAAACTTCTTTTCTGTGAGTGACAGGCTGCCCAGAGAGGCTGTGGAGTCTCCTTCTCTGGAGACATTCAAACCCCCCTGGACAGGTTCCTGTGTGATGTGCTCTGGGTGCCCCTGCTCTGGCAGGGGGGTTGGGCTGGGGGAGCTTTCCAGGTCCCATCCAAGCCCTGGGATTCTGTGATTCTGTGATTCAGTCTCAGGGACTGTCAAAAGACTGGACCAGGACCAGCATTTATTTCCATATATCTCATTTCATTTATAGGCTTAAATATAATCTTGTTCTTGGAATGTGAGGTTGATTTCTATGATAGAAAGAGAAGGATCAGGTACTCCAGGGATCAAGCATGCCCTACATCCACAGTTCCTTATCTGGATGGAAGGACGGGTAGAAATACATGGAAAAGGAGGGTTTGAAGCTGCCTGGGACTGCTGCTGAGGGTGGAACATAGATACTCTGCTGGTCTTCTCCACTGCAATTTATAAAAAGGCAGGAAAAGTTTACCAAAAAAAGGCAGAAAACCCCTGCCTCATGTCAGAACTAAGTTCTACTGTATATCAGGATCTGGGATTTGACACCAGTGTTCTGGAGAGGATATAACACCTAGCAACTCCCATGTTGCTTCTGATGAGATTTTTGCATGTAAGGTCCACTGTAGATAGATCATATTTGAAGCTCTTCTGTCCTTCTAACTGCCATTTTTTTTTAATTTCCACAACTCTAAATGAAAGTATGTCTTACTGGAAGAACTTAATTTCATATCCAACAACCTGAACGGAAGAAGTTCAGCTGCTCAAGCCAGAGAAGGATTTCTCCCATCAAAGGGTGGGACTACATTTTCATTGACATCTCTGTCTCCCATTCATATAATGTATTCATTGTAGTTTACATAAAATTATTCCATTCCATCAGAAGATCCTATTCCTACCCAGATGGCAGCACTGATTCAGACTGCACAGTTTCAAGAAAGCAGATGGGAAGAGAAGCTCTTAAACCTCTGGAATCATCCCAAATATACTTTATGCCACAACTGGAAAATAAATAGATAGATAGATAGATAGATAGATAGATAGATAGATAGATAGATAGATAAAAATAAACTAAAGAGTAATGTGACAGCCAGATAATAGAGGGCACAAGAGAAGTTAATTCAGTAACAGAATGACTGAGCCAATGTAAAATCACCATAAAGTTTAAAAATAAATAAGTTACAAAGCTCATACTCCTCTCTTTAACTTAAAGGAATTATGTTACATTCCACAATGTTTAACATGATCAGGAAATCAGAAAGAATAAGGAACCTTGGCTAATTTAAAAGATTGTTTATTTACAGTTAAGAAAGCACTTAACTAACAGGAGTGGTTAAGGGTTTCCTCATGATTTGCTAAAACACTAATTCATCAAAACCAAAACGTTTGGTGAGATCATGGTGGTGGTTGTTAAATCCCAGGAAAACTCAGAAGAATCCCCCTGGTGTCCCACCAGCTTGACAATCTTTCCTCGTGGCAACCCCTCAGGAGAGCTGCTGCAAGCTCCAGGCATCCAAGCTCTTTGCCCTCAGACCCCTAGGAGCATCGTGCTACACAGGACCCCCAAATCCTCAGGTTTCTACCTGGCAGGGGATTGGAGATGACCC
The DNA here is from genome assembly GCF_000747805.2 of Chaetura pelagica. Lineage (NCBI taxonomy): Eukaryota > Metazoa > Chordata > Aves > Apodiformes > Apodidae > Chaetura > Chaetura pelagica. Next base: position 889,110 of record NW_009953941.1, read on the forward strand.
AAAAAGTCTCAGAAACGGTCTCAGTATTTCACAATAAAATGTCACTCTGACCTTCTCTAAGCAAAATGTCAGAATTTTCATTACGTGGAAAATTTCAAAATGTCATTTTTGTTGCAGTTCTGAATGGTACTATTTTTAATTTCCAGAGGATAGGAATTCCAGTATCTGTTTAGCTGTAGTCAGTACAAATTCTCCTTTCTAGAGAAATCTAGGCTTGCTAATCTATTGTCCAATGTTTTAATGACTTTTCTAAAGTAGAGAAAGAGTGAATCAGGAGTCAGACACACAATTCCTAGGTTTATGCTGAAAAAGCAGTTCACCTCTCATGCTTTCTTTGTGTTCAGAAAAATTTTCCGGAGAATTCCTAAAGTTGCCTAAGACTATCATAACTTTTTCGGTGCTACTGTATTCATTTCAGAGGAGGTTAATGCTAGTAACAGCTCAAAATTTTACTAAAATTTTAATAATGGGAAAGGAGTTACACATCAGCTGTTTGTTCAGCTTATGGATAGAAAATGTATCACACCACCGCCATCCTGCCAGTTTGTAACCAAAAGATGATGCTCAACTCCTGTTAAAAATTGCCTGTTTTAACCAAGTGAGTTAATACAAAATTGGTCATTCCTGGGATACGCAAATAATTCATTTTCAGATTCAGGAGAAACAGCAATTTGATGAGAAGGCACAGAAAATGACCGTTTGACCTCTCTGGCTGCATACATGCTGTCCACTTGATACAGACTTGTCTTGGGCGATGCAGCATCTTAGCCACCAGAGCTGATACACAAGACAAGGACAGCTTGGTGTCTGAAGAATATTAATTCTTGGAGAGATTGCCACATTATCATTTGTTGGCATACCTCCAGCAGGACTCAGCTATTTCAGCATTCACTGCTCCTCCAGTTAATATTCTTTGATATCCATCCTGAACAGATGTTATTACCGAGGTTATCTATAGTTCTGTCTTCTCTGCTGATTGAATGGGAAGGTGTGGAAGGATGAGCACTTTAGGCAACAGCGACACACATTTTTGCCTGCTCAAGCCTTAATCAGTTTTCTTCCTCATCACCTCCTCTCCACATTACCTTTATAGCTGCTGCTGGCTTAGATTTTTCTCACAAAAGATCAGAGGGGGAGATAGGAACATCATTTTGCCCCTTCTCTTTTTTTTTTTTTTTTTTTTA
>NW_009953941.1:890477-904661 GCF_000747805.2 Chaetura pelagica
GAACATCTTTTTGCCCCTTCCTTTTTTTTTTTTTTTTTTTTTTAGTTTTTTTTTAGTTTTTTTTTAGTCTTAACTTCCACAGTCTCAAAAAAATGCTGTGGCATCTTGGTTGTATGTTTGGCTTTTTTTAACCTCCTTCATTTAAACTACTCCCACTCGTCACATTCAGTATCATCACTGGTATAGAGATAACAGACAAGGGAGGGACCACATATTCTTCTAAACAGCTCTGGATGAGGTCATGTCCATGCAACAGAAGAAATTGTGGAAGAGGAATTGGTCAGGGAAGGATATGAAGATTGCTAGGGATAGACACAAGTCAGCCAGAATAAGACTAACCATAAGACAAAGAATCTTTTCTCTGCTTTGATAGACACTTTCTAGAGCAGAAACAAGATAAAACCTGGTTGTTTGAACTGTAAATAACAATAGCATAAAGCCCTAACTTCCACATCACAGAAGAGGGAGAGGCAGAAGACAGCTCTCCAAAAATATAATTGTACACTTATGAGCCCAGTTTGCATGTATCAATCACACAGATGCATGAGTAAATAATCAAAAAGGCTTCTAAACGCAAATCATTTGCATACACACCTACTTGATCTGCTGCAGGTACTTGATCCACTGCAAATGCAATGCAAGTCTTATCACAGCTTTTCTTCATACTTCTGAAATTCCTTTAAAAAAAGATGTACCTAATGTCTAAAAAACACTGAAAAATAGGTTTGGTGGCAACACTACAGCTTGAATGGACTCTCAAAGAAGAATGAAAGCATCATTTTTTACTGCAACCTGTCAAATATGTACTACCGAGGCATATGTGTTTCCCTTCCTTTCTTCCTGTGTTAACAATTCCATCAACAAAGAGAAAAACTAGCAGGCTTTCTCTGCCTAATCCCCACTTTCTACCTCCAAACAGACTATCACAGGAGGCACTAGAATTCACTGCAATTTCTAGCTTCTCAATGCCACAAAAATAATGATTTTTCTCGTTTATTTCCTATGAGACTCATGAGACTCAAAAACCTCCTGTAACCTTGTTTTGGCATGTGCACTTGCAGATATCCAGTAACCCAATGCTTTCTAGTTGAGATTACCCAGCACTGCTGACATTCATGCCGTTCAGCAAAATTCAGTATTTTGTTTGCCCAACCCTAGAAGCAGAATGTATTTTGATTACACAGCATTTGAGCCGCAGTCTGCCAGGGTTTAGAGGACACTGCCAGGCTTATCTCTCAGAATTTGCCTTTTTCCTCACAGGGTCTAGGTCAGGGTTGTACTTCTACTGCTGAATTTAACTTAAATCTCACATGAAGTTAGCAGAAAGTGGAGGATTAGGTTATGTTTATATTAAAGCAAATTACACTTTTTCTTTCGCATGAATAGATGATATGCATAGCTGGGATATTGGATGAAATAAAGCTGCCACAATAAACAAGAAAGAAGTTAGGAAAATGAAAAGGAAATAGAAATTTTGTAAGTATTTTACTATATTTGAGTTATATTTCCAGTTCCGCTTCTGGAAGTGAAATATTGATTAATATTACAATTAAAAACTCACCCAACAGAAGACTTTCAGAAAGCCTGTTGCCTACTTGGGAGTATCGGTTGCATTCCTACTGTCAGGATACACACACTGAACACAATATAAATGTTACGCTGAATCTCATGGATTCCTCATTAATAAATAACTAATGAAATTTAATTTTCCTTAATTATATATTACAACATAAACTGATCTTTATAAATGTAGGCAGGCCCAGTGAATAAAGCTGGTATTACAGAGCCATAAGTATGCTTGGCCTATGATTAACCTCATAACCAACTGAGTGGAAAAAATTGACCAGTCAACTTGCATGTAAAACTAATCAGAAGAAAAAAAAAAAAGGAAGGAAAAATGTTGTGGTTTGAGTCACCTTTTTTTTTTCCACTCTGTGCTAGAAATACTACAAATGCAAAGTGGACCTTTTTATTATTGTTATTTGGCCTTGAAAGTAGCGGTTTTTTCTTCTTTCACACAGTTTAAGTAATATGTATGTTTTTTCAAACAACTATCAGGAAATCGAAAATATTTTTCTTAAACTGAGAAATGACAACTGAATCCTGCCTTTTCAAACCCAGCCATTGGCTTATTCCTAATTCTATCTTCTTGTGCTAGAAGCCCTGCAGACTCAGACACCAGTGATGTAATGCCAGAAGTACAACCACACCAACATTTTACATTTTTAATCGCATGCTCCCATTTTCACTTCTACTTTTCAAGCTGCAGAATGATTTTTGCTACCTGCCAGAACTGCACAGACACCAGCATTCAACAGCTCTTTAACACCTGCAGCCTCGCCAAGCTGAGTCGAGAAACACTGGGCACTGCTGATGATGTTATGTCTAGTCCATTATTATAAGTGCTTCTTTAAGTCGCCCTAATTACTTTTGACCAGAAACATATTATTTTTTATTGCCCGCGCTGCCAGCGGCAGGGCGCTGCGGGAGGTGGTGCTGGCAGCAGCTCGGCTCCCTGTGGTGTGAGAGGGTGGAAGCTCTACCTGTCCCCAGCTTTACCCTGCACATCAAGGGTTCACAATAAAACAGTCCTGACACTGACCTCTCAAAGACCCAGCAGCTGAAACAGCCTTAACAAGGTATTAACACAGCAACATGCCCTGTAAACTATTACCAGCTGCAGGCTGGGGAAGGGAGCAAGAGGGAGGGTGGAAGGGAGAAACAGAGAGAGAGAAAGAAAAAGGGGGGGGGGAGGAAAGAGGAAAAGTGGCTGTTTTACAGGTGGAGGAGTCTTGGCATGTTATTTTAACCTCTTTTCTGAATTTACCTTGTGCTTTCACAGCAAGGTGTCCTAAGCTAGGGGAAAACATATCTTGCACCCTTACGTTTTGCGGTGCCTGATCTGGTTTCTCTGCCGAGTGCCGCCGAGCCACACCATGCAGCTTCAGCAGCAACAAACACGCCTAAAACAATGGCAGAGAAAGTGGGTTTTATTTGCTTTAATTGCAGGTGGCTAGCAGCCTGCAGGGCAAAGAAAGCAGCAAGTGGGAATATGCCAGCCCCTGAACAGTCCCATTAACGTTTTATGAGTCTAGTACATCGAAAAGTATGCTTCCAGTGTAATCCAAATTTACAGTCAGTGTACCTGCAATACATTAATTAGGATAGATTTACTTCACTGGCAATTCTGCCTTTGGGACTCTTTGGACTACACTGCTGTACTAATCAGAAACAGTTAAGAAAAAAAAAAAAAACACCTTAATTTCATTTTACATTCAGTGCAGCACGGATACCATTCACAAGGCTGCAGTTCTCAATGTGGGGATGTTGCTAGAGTGCCCAAAAATATAGTCCAGCTGGTAACCTGCCTGTCATGCCTGTACCACCGAATTTCAAGGACAACCCACCCAGAGGGTAGAGCTGCTTCAACAGTGGCAGGCAGTGTTGTCAGGACTCCAAAAGTTAATATTTATACATTTTATAATAGTAGCAGGAACTAACATAAACAACAGGGAAAGACTGCTGGAAGGAGAAAAAAACCTTGCTTTCCAGGACACAAGCTTAACACTAGCTATTCTGGTTTGAGAGAGCAATTGATTCCATATCACAATTCATACTTTGGTACCACCAACTCCAGATTCTGTCTGGTCCAGTATCCCCTGCCCAACAAAGGCTCTTCTGATACACTCTAGTGATGCCAAAAAACCTCTTTTGAGCTAAAAACATTTACATGAATAACAAGAAACCAAAGATCTACAATTCTTTTCACTCAAGGGCATGACAAAGAGAGGGAACTGTTCACCCATTGATTTTTCAATCTGGATTGGCATGGGTCTATGTCAATGTGTGTTGCAACTCACACACCCACTCTATGAGCACAGCAGAATTGTTTATATGCATTTTCTTTCATTGTCTGATTGGCTGCCTGGTGGGTGACAAAAAACAATGTCTTGTGCTAAAGGCTAATCACCAATCCTAACTAATGAAGAACAAATAGCTAAAATTAAAAATTTAGCAAAGAATCTGTAGTGATAAAAGGTTCTATCTAAACTCTTCTATGTGCAGAATAAGCAAATATTGGTGGTATTGCAGTCATTAGGTCTGAAGAGAAGATACTCAAAGTTGTAGGGGGATTTGGCCTGATGATTTGATACATACTGCAAATAATGTGCAAGCTTTTGGCCTTGAACTTCCTCTACCAGAGATCAGAACAGTAAAACTCATGCTGGGCACACATTAGTTTAGACTAATGATTATGGCATTGGTTGATTACCTTGAAAGAAAACTAGTTAGTACTTGCAGCATAGAAAGATGATAGCAAGGGAGGAGATCATTATACGTAAGAGGCTCTAAAGCTGAAGTTTTTACTTACACATTGTTCCATTTGAGTCTGAAATTTCAGCTTCCAGGCTTAGGCCTTCTGATGATATTTTGATGTGTTAAAGCTCAGAACTGAGCAATCACTTCTGGGAAAGTGGCATGAAACATTTTGGAGAAGCATTTCCTCATTCTTGACTGGAAGTCCCTCCCCTTATCATCTGTGTGTGTCATATGTTCACTCTGATGCCTACTGATTCTTCAGTTTCAACACTCGAATGAAGTAATTTGGTGAATACTTGATGTATGTTCCTCTGTAGACTCCACAGTCAACAATGAGGAATAAAAAACAGAATCAAGTTATAAAGCAAGCCAGTAAGCAAAGGAGACTGAATTCACAGCTTGGGTTGTGAGACATCATTCTACCAGGCTACTGACTTTTCAGCACATAAATGCAGCCAAAGCCAGACCTGACTTACCATGGGAAAATAAAATAAAAATTAAAAATTGTTGGCCAGGCAGTGGTCTGTCATTGTATGTCCTTTTCCCATTATCCTTGGCCTGATGAGAAAATTAGAGTCCAAAAGTACACACATAGTTTTTCAGTGAGATGTCCAGTAAGGGCAAGGATAGTTCAACTGACCAAGACAGAACAATGAAGGGACAAAACAGGTAAGAAAAAATAATGAGAAAAAGTGACATGCAGAGGGAACACAAAACAGGAGTAAGACAGGAAACAAAAAGCAAGAGGAACAGTGATTGTAGTTGGATGAACCACAGAAAAAGTTGGGCAGAGCAAAATATTTAACAAAACAGATAGAAGAGGAACATGACAGAAAAGAGAATATGTCTGAAAAAAAATAAAGTGTAAAGGTCACGTTGCATCCAGAAACAGAACATGGATTTAAAAAAAGGGAAAAGTTAGAAATAAAAGTAGAAAAAAGTGAAGAGGTTTTTTAAAATACTGAAAATGTGCATAAAGAGTAACTGAAAGTGAGTTTTGATTATGAGAAAGCAGCTTTTTAAGTGTAGATAAGAAAGATACATGGAGATATGGAAAGTGGAGACTACATGCAATTTGAAAATAAAGTAAAAAATAAAGCAAAATAAAAAATAATTAAAAAAATAAAATAAAAGTAATAAGAAAAATAAAAATGAAATTAAATTAAATGAAGTAAAATAAAGTCATAAAATAAAATAATTTTACAAGCTGTGATCAGCTTGGTTTACTTTTGGATTAAAAAAAAAGTCCCTGTAGAAAAAGTTTAAAAATTAGCAGGGCCCCAATTCTTATGTTGGACTTTATCTCACATAATAGCAAATAAACACACTAGTATCTCATCATCTGTAATTTTTATTTTACCCAAGCAAAAATGTTCAGGGACGTTAAAAAAGCAGCATCTCACAATACGCACGGCTAAGATTATTTGTACGGGAAGCTGGTTTAGTTGCATTTATCACGTCCCGGAATTCCCTGTTCCCAAGGCAGGAAAGCTGTTTTTTCCCCTGCCTTGAGCCCTGCAGGCACCTCCGCTGTGGACCCGCCGAGGATGCTCCAGCTCCCTCTCTGCTCCCGGAATTCCTCGGTCCTGCAGTGACATCCAGCGCCCGGCACCGGGAAAGCACCGCTCCCCGCCTCCAAACGCCCGTGTTAAAGTGTTAAATGCCCAGCAGCATTTCTCTTCCTCCGTGGGAGAAGGGTGAACAGGGTGCCGGTGCTGGGCGGGATAAAGCTTTCTAAAAATAAAGGGGGGAAAAAAATAAATAATAATAATGGGATAACTGCAAACTGGCAAACTGCAGTTGACTGCAGAAAACTGCACCCCAGATTGAAAGCAATTTGTACAATATCGTGAGCAAAAAGGATTTCTTTTCTGGGAAGAGAATCAGAATAGGACAGGAGTTAAGGAGTGCAAGCTCATGAGCAAAATGCTTAAGTTTTTTGCTCATTAAAAAGCTTTGGCATTAATAGTAGCAAAAGCAGGTGGTTGGCTGATTGAGTGATTGATTGATTTTTAATGTAATTCTGCATCAAATGGCCAGGTAGAAAATAAATCCCTTCATTACAGTTACAGGAAAGACGATTTATTTTTAACTTTGGGAATTTCATCTTTCACACTGGTGTTGGGATGAATCTGTTGTGCAAATCCGGAACTTACTGATCAGACCAAGCCATCAGAATGCTCAAAAAGCCCTTAAATTCTTGCTACAGGATCACAAAGACCAGGATCATGGGCCCCCAGGGAAAGCCCTGCAACAACCTAGAAAAAAGTTTGTGACAAACAAGCCTTTAGAGTAATCAAATTGTCTAGGAGGGAAAGAAAACTTCTACGAAAGAAGACAGCTTTCCAGCCTCCCACTCCCCTCCGCCTACAGAAAATGCTGGCCCTCAAAAACTAGTTGCAAAAATAAAAATATCTGGAGGTGCGCCTGTCAACTTAAAATTTTACGTCTCCTACGAGAAATCTGAATATTTCTCCAGCACTCTGTACATTGCAAAGATCACTTAGTCTTAGTTATGAGGTGCCCTTACTATTTTCCCTGTTAACAATGCACACGTGTATCTGTGACCACTAGATGTGTGAGAAAAGCCTGAAGGAGAGGAGCTGACTTTTGGGTAGAGCTTCCATGGATTTAGGCTACTGAGGTGCCTAAGGAAGGCATAAATAACCTTCCCCAGCTCACAAATTCTTTGCTTTTTCCAGCTGATGGCTGCCCAAGTCCTCTGTGTTCAGCAGACACGATTTGCAAGGGCTCTATTCATCCACAACAATCTGCAACCTTTGATGTAGAAGAAGCTATGGAGTGGCTGGGGGCAAGCTGCAGAGGGTCACAGACGTCTGCTCCACACCCAGCCTTATCTATTCATCAGAAACTCATCCAGGCCATGGAAACTTTTTATTATTATCACTATTATTTTCACTGCACAGGCCTCAGAAAGCAAAATGGCATGGGAAACTTACTGTAAGTCCCTCTCACATTCCCTGGCCATGAATGTGAAAAAATTAATCCTCTGTAGCTAAATACTTTTTGTAGTCATTTGGTATAAAAGGCAATGGTCTGTCACTTATATCCTGCAATAAACCAGTAATGAAATCTTGAAAGGGGAGGTGGGAGGGAAGGTGGGGGATCACTGCCACAGTGAAGCCAAAATTAGGCTGTTGCTTTCATACCCTGAGCCAGTTTCAAAGTTAGCATAATTGAGTGCATGGAATTAATCTCAGCAGCACAAGATGCAAGTAGACCTTGAGAAGGCAGGTGTGATGGCAAATGCTTTCAGCAACATTTGCAGAGCTTTTACCCTTGCTTCCTTTTATGTATTTTCACCACGGACTGTGGGTCTGCAGTGATATTCAATATCCAGGCTGTTTTCACCTTGTCTCAGTCAGCTAACTCCATGATAATAAGATTAAAAGCAAGGGAAGGCTCCAGGGGCTCCATCAGAAGCATAACCACCACTTGCCCACTATGTTTCTTCTTGCTGTGCAAGCTTCTTGGGGCAGACAGTTTGGTAGAGGATAAGAGCCACAGGTGGAAACATGGGTCTTCAAGCCACAAATATAGACAGCAAATACAGTAAAAATATGAGAAAAAAATTAACCTATCAGTGGGTGGAAGCAGGAGCATATGAACTGCTGCTTTGAAAGACTCCATTACTGCAGCTTTGAAAAGCATACAATGAATTACGACTGTCCTCAGCATCAATGTCACCAATTATCTCTATAAACAGTCATCAAAAACCAAAAGGAATGTAGTCTTATAATCGTTATGCACTTCACAGTATAAGAAACATATATGTTGAAAACGTGCTCTGAGAAAAATAATGCTTTTTTGTCCTTTTAATTTAAAAAAGTTTGCTACTATTGTGAAATAGAGGAGATCAGCTTCTGATGAAAAATCTAAACGTTAAAAAAAATCCACAGCAAAGATCAGAAACATTTATCAGAAGAGTTCATGTTTCTGATAAATATTTAAGTGTGCAAGGCAGAACCACTGAGAACAGTAAATACTTTATAGCTGGCACTTTGTCAAAACTATAAGTGGCTCTGCCTTCGAATTTTACATCATTGCTAAATTTACAGTCATTTGATAAGTGGCACAAGACAAGAATTACTTCTTTCTAAATCTAAACCAAGCAATAAATCTAACATCAGGATTCCTCTTATTGTCCGTTATCGTCTGATGACAATGCCTTTTACCTTCATTGTCTTGACAGAAATATGATATGTAAAATTGTAATGTCACATCACTCACTTTGATTTAACACTATCCAGCCCATACCATTTTAATCAATCAAAATTGTCGCTTTTTAGTGTAATGATTTTCTGGTGGATTCCCTGTGTTTAATATGATATATATGTCTTAACAGCAGTTGATTTACTATTTCATTTCAAAGTCTAACAGCTCAGAAGGCCATTCTTGCCTCCTTCAGACACCACTGGAATTAGCAAACAAGCACCGTTCTAGGTGCTACCTGAGAGCTAATTGTTGTGGAAAGAAACCAGAAGACACAAAATTATTTTACCACGAACTAAAGGCACCTGCGAGGAAAGACAAGCAAATATTGTGAAATACAGGAACTGGGAGAAAAATCCTCACTAAAGCCAGTGTAGCACAAGTCAGAGCAGTTTTTCTGTCTTTGGCATACTGAGATGAATACCGGCATCCCTAATTGGATAATGCAATTGCTGAGCTCCACACTTTGCTTTTAAAACAATCTGAACCACACAGCAGGCTTCTCTAAGCAAAGAAGCTCTTTTCATTATGTTTCACTGCATATCATATAGTCTTTTTATTTATTATTCACAGAAAACTACTGCATTTATTTCTTAGACAATTGCAAGAAAAACAATTTTTGCTTGTAAAGCTCTTTCACACACAATCCAATATATGATTGGAATAACCAACCTACAGTAAAACATGTCTTTACATTAGGCTGCAGCAAAGCACAGATGCTTAGAGCTATCAAAGAACACTAAAACAACAAGTTTAGCATGAAAATGTTGCTTTTACATTCTCTTGCAGAATACTGGAGAGACTCTACACTCATACACAGAAAAACACACATGCTCAGGCAATGAAGGAATGGTTGGAAATTGTTAGATTTCAAGGCAACAGGTTCCTTATAAGTATCCTCAGTCAGTTAATATTTGACAAGCCATAGGATGTAACATTTTAAGCTGCAAAATCACTCCAAAGTGTGTAAATATGCCACAAACAAAAAAGGAGAAAACAAAATCCTTCCTTGCTTTGGCTAGAGATTTTAGAGGTCTCAATCTGTCAATTTTCATTCCTGTTAACTAGCATTTACATGAAAAACTCTGCTGAAGCAAACAGTTCTGCAAGCATAAACACATACCACCAGACGGGTCAAAGATGGATACATCAGGTTTTCAGGACTGAATACACGTGGCTCTGGGGCAGCAGAAGGATTTTATCCCCACCAAGTAGACAGTCAGTCCAAGGAGATATTCACACTAGAGTGTTCCACACTCGCTTTCTTTTGAGAACTGCAGATTGGTCTCCTACACTTGTTAGTGCTAATTTTTAAGTCAAATATTGTTGATCCAATGAGGAAGGGGATGAGGGGCCATCTATCTTCCTACAAAAGTTAAGAAGGCCTTGCATAGACCAGTTGAGATTAATTATTTTCATTCTGCAGGAACAATTAGTGACAGATTAAAAAACAAAGGTAGGACAAATGGTGTGACAAATAGTGTTCATAGGGAAAAGTGACATGGCACATTTACATTACATCACAAATCAGGTATCTAACCAAGAAGAAATGAAGGCTCTTCCATCAGTTCAGAACTGGGTACACACTCAATATGCTACTGAGACCCACAGAAATTAAAAGATCATATTTCCACTGAAAAAGCAAAAATACTTAGAAACATTTTTTTCTCATAAAGCTTGTTTTTCACAAGAAGAAAACATGTAAAATGTTTTGCTTACTCAGTGCACTTTTCCTTGTTTCATAAATTCTTATTTCTTCTAAACAACTTTTGAGAACAATAACTAAAAAAAAATACTGAGAGCTGCTAGTAAAGCGTAGAGTCCCAGCTGTGTCTTACTGTGCAATGGAGAAATTTGATTGATTTTGACAGTGTTTGGAGGCCACAGAATTCCTTCATAATCCCTACTTTTTTTTTATTCTCCTTATAAGGAATCACAACCAAAGTGACAAAAGCTAGTATCAAATTACCAAAATCACATTTTTCTGAGTGCAGAAAAACTTTACTGAGAATTTATTAGGTCTTAGTACACCTCTTTTACTGGAAAACAACATTTGGTCTTGTGGCATTCAGGATGCATGGTGCTTGTCTAGAACAATCCAAGAGATAAGGGGTGGCCCTAGGCACTCTGGATATCTGTTGTCTGATCTGAGAGTTAAACAACATTTGTTGATGGACTAAAGAGATGTCTCAGCAACCCACCCAACTGTTTTGCTTCCCCTCCTGCCATGTATACCTGAGAACTGGGGAGTTTAGTGTGAGACATGCTGAGCTTGGAGAAAAAAAGGAGTTCTACAGCTGGTTCTGGGAGCAGAATATCCAGTGATAACCAGGCCTTGAGATCTCACGGAACCACTGACTTAGCAGGACGAGACAAGGAGTGCCAGTCTCAAGCCACTTCTTAGGACCGAACCTCCACTGCAACAAACTAATCCTGTCGTGCCTGTTGTCTCAGCCTCCTCTTTTGTAATGGCTGATCTCATCAATTAGCTGAACAAAGACTACATAGCCCTGACACCATGCTCCCCCCTCCTATCTCAGAGGAGCACAGAGAAGATAAAAGGATTTTCTCACTTGTACAGGGAGAAAAGTGGGGGTGCAGTGGGCAAGAACTGTATAAAAATCTGGGATATGATGGGTGCAGAGAAGCACTTCCCCACCAGGAACTACTACCCCACCAATGACGTCTCTGGACCGTGGTGATAACTGTTCTCTCACTTGCTGTCCTCTGTATCTCTGCTTTCTCCTTTCTTCTCTGTCTCTGTTTTCCTCCCTGTCCTATCCACTCTAAGGACTTTGTTGTGTTACTGTAATAAAAGTTTGTTGCGCGTGTGACATCTGACCTCGTTTGTGTCTTAATTTCACCATTTGGGATCACCTTTAAACTTCTTCTCAGGTCCTGCCAGACAAGAAAGGGAGCAGCTGCCATGAGACTTATCCCAGGGGAGGGAAGGCAGAATCCAACCACACCAGCCTCAAACTGGGGTGAGGAGTGTTAGAAAGCAAGGGGATTCTGCCCCATCTCTCATAAGACCACACACGAGCCCCAGCACCTCTTTGTGCACTCGATGTTGTGTGATCTTATTTTCATCCTGGCAAGACCCTAAAAAATTGCCACGCATCCGAACACTGGATCATGACAATTTTCTACCACAAAATAACATTACATTAAATATAATTTTGGTTTGCTGCTTCTTTTTTTTTTTTTTTTTTTTTTTTCAGTTGTATGTCTTACAGCTTTGTACCTCCTTTGTTTGGCTCTCATGAATAACCATCTTGACCTCTACCTGCAGTCTCCAAGTTCTCTGTAACTCTGGTGTTGGAAAGAAACTCATCTGTAATGTCAGAGTGGCCTTCAGATGCCACACAACATTTATGATTCTTAGAATCATACAGTCATATTATCATTAAGGTTGGAAAAGACCTCTACGATCACCAAGTCCGACCACCAGCCCAACACCACCATGCCCTCTAAACCACATCTCAAAGTGCAACAACTACACATTTTATTAACACCTCCAGGGATAGTGACTCCAGTGCTTGACTGCATGCTGGAAGTAAGCAGCATCGAACAAGAAAAGAAAGTACCTTGATTAAATCTTTCTTAAGTACAATTTTGCCTTTTCCATATGTATCTTACAGGTCTGTCACCACATTTCATGTGCAGGAGGACATGACATTCAGCTTCAAAAAGGCTTAGGTGTTGGACCCCGGAGTAAATGAAGTGATGGGGCAACAAGGGAGGACAATAGTAAGAAATATTATTAAAATAATGGGAAATAAAATAATTAAGCTGCAGATGTTGAGAATTAAAGATTTCTGTAGTTAAACACTCAGTCAGGTGCTGCAGGCAAGTATAATTTGCAGCTGGACCCCACCAAGTGCAGGTTATTCCTGTGAAGAACACCCTGACTTGCAGCACATCACTGCCCTTCACACTCACTCAAACAGGCTACAGAGGATATTGTTACATGATCCTTAAATAGCTTAGCCAAACACCTCTGGAAAAGCAGATTTTGAAAAAAAAAAAAAAAAAATCATATACCTGGGGAGTATCTCCTATATTAATTCTTTATTTTTCTTGTCCTTGCAGATTGAGAATATTTCACAGTAGGAGCTACTTTATTCTTATTTCTCCATGCACAGCCTGTACTTTTAGCCATCCATCATACAGAAAGGAAAAAAAAAATACAACAACTGCTGTCAGATAAAGTCAGGAAGAATCTTTTTATGTGATCAGGTTATTCTCTAATTTTCTATAATGGAATTCCTTCATTTTTCTCCAAAATCTTCAGTACACTCACAGCTTCAGTTGTGACAGTCTGATCTGGTACAACAACTCCTACCACAAACAGCACATTGCTGTACCTCAGACATAATCATTAGGTGTGATTAGGGAATGCAGAAGTCAATTCCTTCTCCCTTGACCCTAGGGATAATCTATTGCCTGTATGACTTGCTCAAGAAAGGGGTCTCCTGCAAATTTTTAGTTAAAACGTTCTAGAACTAAAGCAGCTCCAAAAAACACCTACCCTGCAGCTCAGTACATTGCAATTAGTTTGCAGCACTCAGAACTAAATACACCTACGATGCAATTCAGCACAATACTATCAGTCTATGGAGGACACACTCCCACATCACAATTTCCAAAATATCTTCTACTGTTTAAAGGGAAGAAGATACCGTATGTCATACCCAAGCTTTCCGTTAATTTTATGCAAGGCATGGTTTCAAGTGTTAAATGTGTTGTGATAATTTAAGATTCTTCTTCCTTGTTATTATCTCATTGTTATACTCTTCATTTTGGGGGTTATTACCCTTGTTATACTTTCCTTTTGAAATATTTGTTTTGGAAGAGGATTTTGGTCTAATTTGTGGACAACTTGCAGGTCCTTTTTCAGCTACTAAACTCTGGAATACAAAACATAAATCAGGAGAAAAATAGCAGATTATTTCTTCAGCAAGTGAATCATATTTTTATTACATTGAAAAAAAAAATAAAAGAAAAAAAAAGAAAACAGTAGATTTGAATTCCATTTTAATAAACTTCTGGCTCTTTTCCCTTATGAAGAACTCAAATAAGCTTAGTGTCTCTACCTTTTTTTCTGTGATTCTTTGCTCCAAGATTTTTTCTTACACAGTACATAATAAAGGTACTTAAAAATGGCTAATGCAATTAAAAGTGTTAGGGCTAGATCTAGCTGACAACCCATACACTGGCTCCCACACTCATGTAAGCGAGAAAATAGGACTTTAAAATAATCTGTTGGATCTATTCTTCATGTTCCCAAAAAAGCAGATAGTGTTCTGTGTTACCTGTGGCTGGCACTGAGACTCCCTCTTTCTGTAGTGGAGTCTGAATTGAGCAATACCTTCTTCAGTATTAGAAGATAAACCTGTAGTAATTGACCCAAAAGTTCTCTTACTGTTTCTAGATCTATTTAGAGAAGGGGGAGAGTCACATAACACTCTGGAGTGTCAGTTTCAAGGTGACTGAGCCCCATCCCTTGGAAAATCACTATTGTAACCCATTTTTCTTTATGAGATTTTGCTAAAATAGTGTTTTGAATTTCTGGCTTTCAGCAGATCCCCAAAATCATGTTAAGGTTTAGATTCCTGCAACTAAGCAAGA